>NC_092794.1:6818481-7028737 GCF_918797505.1 Bemisia tabaci
CGGATAGAAAGTTCAGACTGACTTTTTGATGCTTAGAAATTGGAATTTGGGATCAACTTTTTCACAGAATATGCATTAAGACTAATTTTACTTGAAGTCATTAATGTATCAATTTTTTTCAAATACTGCACTTATGAGCCTGGTTCTCCATGCTCCTCGTTTCTTGTATGAGAAATTAATTCCATTCTCTGACAAGGACCTACGATTGTCACTCGAAGTTCGTAGCAAAGTGCTTTATCACGGTGTTCTATGAAATTTCCTTGATTTGCAATGTAAATTCAAGACCAGAGAATTTTTTTCTTCCCTCTCTCTCTCTCCCTCTCCCTTACTCCCCAAGTTTTCATCCGTTTTGGAAATACGGACCGCAAACCCCTTTCATGTGGATTCGAGCTCTGATATCAACGAAGAGGCTTTTCAAAAAGTTGAAAGCCCGAAGCCTTCGAGGCAACATCAAACGTTTGCCAGACGGTCTTGGCGTTCCCCGAGTGGAGCACGAGGATGGAATCTTGAAACTATGCAACTGTTCCTCAGTCGAGTTAAGGTCAAATTGCTTTTGTAAACTTCGGGCCACCTCTCTTCCGAGAGAGTATCATGTCAACACATGTCCAAGAAAGGTGGAAGCATTTCAGTTATGTATTGTTCCGCTTCGTCGTCAAGACCGCGGCCCTCCGCATCGTTGCCACATTTCCTCCGGAAAAGTTCTTCTTCGGTAATAATTTTCGCGGAAGTTTTATTTCCCTTCATCAGCGGTGCGTCGGAATTATCGGAGAGGCTGAATTGGGTCCGCTATAGTCGAAATACCAACGTTACGGATGTTTCGCCTTCAATTCATGAGGTATGCAATAGCGGACGCTCGTGAGTGGTAAAAGAGGTGTTATTGTAAATGAGGATCCGCGTACAAGCGCTTTGCGTCTTCATCTGAGTGTCGTCTTTCGCAGCATGGAATGGTATGGTATTAGCAAGATAGAGATATAGAATAATGTATTTAATAATAAGTAAGTAATAGTATGTATGGTATTTAATAACCATTAGCAAGATAGAGATATAGAAGAATGTATTTAAGCTGTGCTAATAAAGCATCACTTAAATACAGTACCTAGGGTTATTAAATGTTTATATTACGAAATTCACACTCAAAAATCGTATTTCTATCAGAAAACTATTTGATATTTCTCACAGAAAATTTATAAGATTTTTTCTCTCTGAATACACGACAAAATTAGCTGAATTTTGGACGGTTGTTGACCGCGCATAATCCTGTACTTGAATTTTTCGATTCAATTGGAATACAGTTAAGTTTCTCCGTTTTGGTAAACACGATTTTTGTGCTGTCAATGCTTTATAGAGCCAACCGGATGAATTACCTGATATAATGGAATTCGAATTCCGGTGAAATAGAAATCCCTTTCTCAAATGAAAGCAGTAGCAATCTATTTTGATTGATTTGTTAATACAATAAGTTCAATTTACGTTATACCGGGAGATACATCATAATATTTTCGTATAACTGTTCATAAATGTAAAATGACGAAAATTTCGCGGAAAGTGAAGGACGTACCAAATTCAAATCTTACCGAAAAATATAACCATATTTCTTAAACGCAACCTCTGACGAAAACTGTCAATATTCATGGAAATTTTCATTAGATGAAAAAGAGGTTCCCCTCGTGAGTTATTAAAATTCCAGTAGCTCCTATCTCCCAAATTTCTTAAAAGCTTTTAATATAACACGGTATAGTCGCTATACTCGATGGTATGAAAACAACTGTATTGAAAATGTTATCAGGCAGTGATAATCGTCATCTTAATCCACGGAAGTCAACTTCTCTAAGGTCATCAGACGTAGAATTTCCCACGGAGAGCTGTCCTTGAAACCATCGGAATAAGCGGAATCCGGAATCAAGCATAATTGCATATCTTGTCAACTCAGCCCATGGTTATAAAAATTTCGGAAGAATGCAGGTTCGTTTGGTACAAGCGGATCTTTTCTTTCCGAGGAGCATATAGAAGCCATTTAACACTTACAAAATCCGTGTCTCTGGAATATTTTACTCAAATAATGGCGTCAATTAAGCGGCGCGAACCGTATGCCTTCTACTGGAAGAATCTCTCCTTTTGTGTTGTTCCTCTGCACTCACTCCGGTGCTGAAGCGTGGTCGTTAGGTAGCCACGTTTCATATCGTCGTTGTCTTTTTCATATTTTCCTTGCCCTGTCCTGTTTGCCAGTTTTTTCTTACATCAGTCGCGCGTGTCATAAAATCCCATTTTGAAGGTCAAATTTCGTGTGAATGTCGCAGGCAAGTAGTCAAATCAGGCATTTCATCAAATGCCTAGGCATGTAGTCAAATTTTGATGGTTTACAAAGGCTTGTATATTTTTGACGAGGAACTATTAAGTTTCCATTGTTTTGAAAGTAATAATTGATCAAAACTATCAACTTATCTTGTATTTTGCCCTCCAAATGCTCCTCATATATTTTAACTTTCAGAATTTTAAAAAGTCCGTATTATATGACATGCTGAAAATCCCGAGATGAAAGCTCGTTTAACGACTAGGTTTAATTTATTCACAATTGTGTGATGTGAATTTTTACAGAAACTTATCAACTTGAGAGAATAATTATTTTCTCTAAAATTAGCAAAAGAATCAGAAATTCAATCCAAGTAAGATTGTTTGAACATTGGCCCAGGCATTTGACAAATGTACGATTTGACCTATCGCCTGCGACATAAATATCAAATGATAACAAGATACATCCGAAATCCAAGTTTTTTCCAGTCAGTATCAAGCAAGATCCCTTCGGAAGTAATGATTGGTCATGCCACAGATCCTGTCAGTGCATACGATCCATGGTTCCTTTTACTTCTGTCCGATTTATTATGCACTCGTGGCAACCGAACTTCAAACAATCTCTATTGCTTGACTTCACTAGGATGGGAGAAACCATTATGTCCACGGTTCGATAGTCGAAAGGAGAAGCCCTCGGCGCACCGGTCAGCATGAAACACATATTAGCGCCTACAAGACTGCAAGAAAACTTCACGCATTGCGTCAAACGTAGTGCGGTCAGCAGCGGTCGGCGTGAAACGCATAGCGCCTTCAAGACTGTGGGGATACTTCATCGCATTGCGCCTGAAAGGCCTCGTCCACACACAGATAGGTTTACAGACTTTAATTTTCGCGCAAAGTTCCGTGAAATTTTGCTAGTGTTGTCAGTGCTTTCACAAAAAATGTGCCCAACAGGAGTAAACGCGTCTTATGCACCCCTCCTCCTCCGGCACGTTCACTTGATGGTTAGCATCGATGTCTCATAACGAATGAGAAGGGGCGGCAAAATACAGGCGGCCCATGGGCGGCAAGTAGGTAAATCCGGCCCTGAGTTTGACGTACCGAAACTTTTGATCCGTAAGTTAAAGGTTCCGTATTGAACGAGGTTTGGTTCTGTCAGCTGAAAAGATCGGCTCGCACCTTAGAAGGGTCTAAAATCTTTCAACCAAAAAGCTCTCATTGAATTTATCATAAGAAGTGAATGCGTGGGTACGATTGGGAGGAAGGGAAAGCGAAATTAGGGGTACAGTAAGAGAGGTAGCGGATTAAGTAAGCGCAGAATGGGCAAGGTGGGGTGATGCAGTGGAAGGGGTAGCGGATACGCCTAGCGTTAGGTACCGTTAGCGTTATGCCTAACTCTTATGAGATTACCAGGGGGTCCGCCCCCTGGCCACTATGCGGCCTAACCCCCGGAGGCTTCTTACTCTTCTTACTCCCCTTCCTCACCCCGTCCATCGAGCGTCTTAAAAATGATTTTATTAGAATAGAGAAGATATTACATAGTCTGTTCGGCAATCTCAAATTCCCTGGGAGTCAATTTTGAAATGTATGAAATGCCCATACGGTGCTTTTCCACAGCACGGGAGCATTCTTCTCCGCCATGCGCAAATTATCACATTTTCAACACGCGGCAACACCGCACCGACTGAATTACACAGATCCCCGGCGATCACCGTCGGGACAGATACCTTTCCTTTACGAGGCATCGAGCTTTTACGGAGGCATTGTTGTCAAATTGGGCCGTGGAGCGCGGACTCGCGGGCGGGAAACTCGGAGACGCGACAACGGCGAAGGTGAGTAACCGGTTTGAGCCGGCGTTTGAGGACGTTCGCTGCTCGTTTGTGAATGGGATTCCGCGAATACCGCGCATGCGCAACTATGCGGCTCGAGCACGGCGTTGCGGGATCGTCCAACGGACGCGCGCTCGTCGAGCGGGTGGAAACACAAAACACGGCCGTCTCAAGCGTGAATTTGTGAGCCACGCAAACGCATTATTGTCATTGTATTTTCCCATTTTAAAAACACCTAGAGCGACATACACACACAAAAAAAGAAGAAAAAAATTGTAATTTCTTAAAGATTGCAGGGTTTCCGGCATTAATGCCGATTTCCCAAAGTTCCGAGATCAAATCCAATTATTTCAAAAGTTCCTGGGGAAAAAGTTCAAAATAAGCCCGGACAAGATTAAATTTGGCAATAGCTGATGTGGCTTGGTTCCTTTCTGCTTAACGCGGTCCAAATACTGTATACATAGAAGACATGGGAATATCGAGCGATCCTATTGGTTGAATGCGTGTTCCTACAGACTAAGGAGCAAATATGACCAACTGTCGCTCTTTGTGGTTGCCGTTAGTTTGGTCCATTACAACCTCTTATGTCCATTACCACCATCCGTTTATCCGACCAGTAGGATCCCTCCAAATCACTTATGTCGTCTATGTCTATAGCTTTGTCTATCAGTTTCAATAATCGCCTGCTGTATGTGCTTGGTTCCGTTCTGCTTAACGCGGTCCAATCTATATACAAGAAACCGGAAATATCGGCGCTCCATGCGAGTGCATACTTTTTGTGCACTTTACTCCGCCGCGGGCCTTAACGAAAATGGTGGCTTCTCCGCACGACTTGGAAACAAGGCTCGTTAGGACCGCTGCACGCTGCGCTGCAAATCTGCGATGCCATTGGAGGCAAGATCGCCGATCGGAGATTGAGCAATCTCGTGAGCTTTGAGCTTTGACGCTTCGAGCGCCTCGATCAACGACGTCGACAAGATCCAGCTCGTGAAGCCTCAATTCAAGCGCCTCAAGAGGAGCACTAAACGTGCGAAATCGCGTGTTCCACCAAAATTCCTCGCATCTCTCTTTTTAGTTAAGTTTTTAGAGATTCCGCCGAAGTTTCTAAGGCATCTCTATAAAATAAAATTCTACCACTAATTGTCTTTTTCAACCTCTTCTTCTCTGCATTCTTGCCCCCTGTCTTCTTCCTCCTCGTAATATATTTTATAAAAAATAATTATTAATAATAATCATTTTTAAAATTTTAAATAATTTTTCCCCGAATAATATTTCAGGGAAGTTCCTCTCATTAAAATGGGATTTTTTTAGTGCAGAGAAACACTGGACAAAAAGTCGCTTGGATCTAGAGTCCAGACTCTAATAACTTCGACAAGAAAAAATACTCTTGATTCAATCCGATTTTTCCTTGAATCGAAGAGCCAAGCCTCTTGATCTAGGTGGATTACCTTTTGATTCAAGCAAAGAGTCCGATTGAATCAAGAGTATTTTTTGTTTTGTTTTTAAGGGTCTGGACTCTAGATCCAAGCGACTATTTTTTCCAGTGCATGGAATGGGAACCCATGAAATCTTGTAGTGGTGACAAGAAAACGCAAAGGGACAACTGTATTGTCAATACTAGAAAACATTCTGTCCAAAAAGAAAGAAAAATCTTGACGGTAAATCGATTTCTTGATGTACCTAACAAGTATTTCACGTGTTCCGATTAGAAACTACCGAGAAAACGGCTTCCTCGCCATTGTGTCCCGGAAAGAGGATTCGACTGATTACGGAAGTGAACTCGCCCGTAACGCAACAAAAGGCGGGCCATTGCGGCCTCAACTTGGGGAACTTTTCGTGAGTTTCCACTTTGTTTTCCTCCGGAAACTTTTTAAGCCTATCTTCAAATCCCGCGCCTGCTCCAAATTTCCGTAACTTTATCATTCGTTCAAGTTTCGTTCCGTCGTCATCGGAAGCGCATACCGACGCATAGGAGTCTGCTTTTATTTCAGAAACGACGTATCCTAAAATGGAGTTCATTATACGTGTTCAGCGTGCGAGTAGTAATATATATTACTACTCGCATCATCATCAAAATCGAAGCACCAGTAAACTATTCAGCAAAAACGATGCAATTGTAATCAGGGTGTCTACCGGTCCCCCAAGTCCCAAATGCCCCCGATTATTCCTGATTTCCGATTTTGGAAGGATGTCCCCGATATCCCGTAAAGTCCCCAAATTTCTTGTGAAAAAAAAAAAAAAAAAAAAAAAAAAAATGACAAAAATCGTCCTAAACACTTGCATTTTCAAATTTTCCCCCCAGCCGCGGTAGCGCGGTATAACCAAGAATAAAAAAAACTGAAGTGTTGTTGCTTGGTTTTTCATATTTTTTCGTCGGCCCAAGAAGACTTGTAAAATTAGTCGTATAAAATACGCCTTTTAACGCTCTAACTAGCTCTTTTTCTTGTACTATTTCGCGAAAGAAAGTCCCAGATTTCCCTGAAAAAAACACCCCTAAAAGTCCCCGAAAGCCTCCAATTTTGGTTTTTTATAAACTAGTAGACACCCTGGTAATGCGTCTAATTCACACGTTTTTCAACATCCAGCTAGTAGGTAGGTCAACACTCGAATATTGGAGTCCCGATTTTAAAAGCTTCCACTATTGCCAGAATAGCAGTTGTATTTGGGCATGATACACACTGGAAAAAAAACACATTGGATCTAGAGTCGAGACTCTTAAAAACATCGACAAGAAAAAATACTCTTGATTGAATCAGATTTAAGCTTAAATCAAGAACCAAGCCTCTTAATTTGAGCGGATTTCCCTTTGATTTAAGCTTAAATCTGATTGAATCGTGAGTCCTTTTTCTCGTCAATGTTTTCAAGAGTCTGGACTCTAGATCCAAAGTTTTCATTTTCCAGTGCAGGAACTTCATCACCGACCAGCAGCGGGCGTGAAGTGGCCTCAAGATCGAAGTAAAACGCAAGAAATTCTGTTGCCGCGTTGGCGAGAGCTTGTAAGTTGTATTGATTGGCTCACAAGGATGGCGTCGGAATCGATGTTGCAGACGACTTTTAATTCGGAGTTGCACACGTAGACGCCGACTCGGTGGAGTCGGGAACACGCTAACTCTGTTAATTTATTAATCTTGAATGCCCATTCATGACTTTGGACCGGGCATCGAGCGAGCACGTTTGAATCCCGGCGAATATGCAACAGAATTAACTTTCAAGTGCTTTCAATTACACGTTCGCATTGAGCAGGACTCCATCGTGCTTTTCACGTTTTAATTGCCTTTCGAGCCTCCGTTTCCAACGCGTGCGTCGAACCCTCCATCCCCGAAGTCATTAGGCTCCCCGGGATTTTAGGAAACTTTCAACTCATCGGGGCCGCACTTCTATATTTCACCGTGACTAATGACAAAATTTCTCCCATCAGGCCCGAGGATGCAGCGTTGAGAGGTTCTGCCATTTACTAATTAACCGATGAAACAAACGTGAAATTCCGTGAGAAATGTTCGTTTGAAGAGTTCGTCGAAGTCGCATGAGAATGTACCTTTTGTCCGAATGGGTATTAGTGCGAGTCGCATCGATGCGACAGTCGAGTCAAATGAGGCTCCTGCTCAAAGACAATAAATTGAACTAATTATGAGTCAAAATTTTAGAGTCGATCATTAGAGGCATTATAGCGTCAATCAGAGTTTAAAATAAAATGAAATTGAAAGAAACTCATCCTTGGCTCGAGTATCGAGTCGAAGGTGATCAATCTAATCTTCAATATGCACAGTGAAAAAAAAATTCACTCGGATTCAGTACTAATATTGAACATTTTATTAAATCACTCAGATTTCGGATCAAGTCACCCTGAGCATGTTTTACAGCGAGGAGATTTCTTTGCTCACGAATGGACGACATGGATTCCTAGAGAAATAAGTCTGTGTTTGAGTAAATTTCTCAGTTCACAAATAATCGACACGGAACCCGAACAGTGCGTGGTGTGCTTTGCGATATATCGATTGATCTGCCATTTAAATCCATAGAAAAGGATCGATGAACAGATTGTTCGCAGCGAACCCCTTAATAATCGATTCTTTACCGCAGCTTCGAATGGGAAAATATCGATAATCGATCATTCACGCATCGTCACAGAATCCGAAAGGAATATGTCATTGCGTGAGTGAAATTGCCAGTTTTCACAGCAAAAATCCCGGTCCCAAAGTTATGTTAACTCAGAATAAGTTTCAATATTGAAATTACCCACATCGAAGAGAATTGATCAGGTGCGACCAAGACCCTAATCGAATCGGACGGAATGTATCAAGTGCCAGGGGTGGGGGGGGGGGCAGAGAGGACCGGAGTCATGAACCCCCCCCCCCCCCCCCCCTACTAACTCACCTCTACCATCACCAACACACCACGTACTTCTCGAAATATGTTTGATCAACGTCCAATTATTTTTTCGAAGCCGATAGTCGTCGAGGAAACAAAACGAAGAGAGGAGAGACAGAAGAAAGAGAGGGGGGAAAAAAACCCCGAGAACATTAATTCACAAAAGCCCGTACCTGAAAAGCCTGCGGACAATAGGCCTAGATTATTGGAAGCCGGCGCGGCGGGAGGGGGGGGGGGGGGCACGGTGTCCGCTCGATTACGTCGTTGGTTATGAAAAGGGAGCTCGAAAATCGGGGGACGTAATTGTTGTTACACGCAGCTTTAATAATGACAATATCCTCGCGGAAGAATGGAGAAAATGGAAAATCTCCGACGGATTTCCCGCGGGCACGCCGAGGAGCGCCTCCTGGGCGGCTCGCGCCAAGGAGGAGCGTCGTATCAACACTCCGACGTTGCCGAGTGCTTCCTGATAAAATGAGAATATAGCGGCCATCGCGTGGGTCCCTTTTCACAGAGAGTTGAGACATTGCGGCTAATGGATGTCACAAACGGGAATAAAGATTACACAAATCGGACGTTTTTTGTGATCTTTAATCAACCCATTTCCAAACTCCTGTCTCCGTCCCCTCTCTCATTCCATTTGGATTACATTTTGCAAAAAGGAACCACTATTTCTGGCCAATTTTATAAACAACATTCATGCAGTTGGTTTCCCTATGCAGATATGTGCTTTTATGGGAGAGCCAGGGATAGTGGTTCCTCATTGCAAAATGTAATCCATTTGTTCCTTGTTGTACCCCCAATCCTCCGGTCAATTCCAGTTTGTAATATTTGTAATTGTTGAAAATGTTATCATTATTCCTATATGTGATACTATGAAGGCCTAAAATACGGGAACCAATCAGATATGGATTCGTATCGTCTTTACTCTCAGTACAAAGGGACTTTCGTGGGTCCTCCTCAGAGATGCAGAGTGAGTTGTATTGATAAGGGCCGATTTTGGGCCCACCTTGGTTTCACGTAACTTCACGATAGTTTGCTCATTTAACGTCCATATTTTAAGGAATGTATCATGATTTGGTCATTTTTGATTTCCTTTTAGTTTTAATACTGGCCTAAACGTGGGTTTAAAGGCCGATTTTGGCAGAAAATGCTGATTTTGTGGGTTTGCGGTCAAATGCCGTAAAATCCACATTTTCCGCCAAAATCGGCCCTCAGACCCATGAGACCAGTATTAGATCTGATAGGAGACCAGAAATGACCAAATCCTGAAGCATTCAGTAAAAAATGGATCATCAATGGGCAAATAATCGTCGAGTTGAGGAAATTCAGCCAGGTTGGGTCCCGAAACGACCCTTATCAATACCCTTCCTTTCATGGAACTTAATAAATTGGTATTTCATGATGAAAATTTATGATTTTGTGATCATTTTTCTGCTTAGTCTCGAGGCTAGTCTATTACTTACCTCCTATGTCCATTGCAACCACCTGCTTCCACCAATAGGATCGCTTTATTTTCAGTGCGTCGTCATTGTCTATCGCTTTGCCTATCAATTTCAATAATCAGTTCACAGTTGGATTAATCGAAGCAAAGATTTATATAGTTTTCGGAATTATTTCCCCGAGTGCGGCTCAAGGCTATCGTGACAACGAGGCGTCGAGGGAGGGGGCGAC
The DNA here is from genome assembly GCF_918797505.1 of Bemisia tabaci. Taxonomy (NCBI): domain Eukaryota; kingdom Metazoa; phylum Arthropoda; class Insecta; order Hemiptera; family Aleyrodidae; genus Bemisia; species Bemisia tabaci. Next base: position 6,828,642 of record NC_092794.1, read on the forward strand.
GGGGGAGCACAATGCCGTCCGGTCGCGCTAAAACCGCAGATCCGCATCGGGTTTCCACCGGAGTTATGAGGTTTTTCGTCTAAGAGAAGGACGTCGTACGACGAACCAGTGGCATGACGTGTTTTGCGATACATCGATTGATCTGCCATTTAAACCAATGGAAAAGGATCGATAATCAGGGTGTTCGCAACGAACACCTCAAGAATCGATTCTTTACCGTAGCTTCAAATGGGGAAACATCGATAACCGATCATTCACGTCTCGCCACTGCGACGAACGTGTGCATCGTCTATGGATCTATGTTCAAGGCCACCGATCATACGCGCATAACTATGTCCCACCCCTCCTTCTCCTCCCCTCCATGAACTATGATCGGTGTGTGTGTGTGCGAGCATGAAAATTCGATTGAAAAAAACACAATTACTGGAGTTGCCTTCCGAGTCTCCTCATTGTTGCAACGTGTGAGATTAATGCCCTTGGAAGAGCTACCGTCGCGTCGTCGTGTCGAAGAAAACGCTGCACGCCTTGTGCTGCCGTGCTAAGGGAAAACGCCGTATGAGCCTTCAGACGTTGCCAAGTTTCCTTTCGATAAAAACTGAATCTACTGGGAAAATTGTGAATATTTTTCTCCAAAAATTTTAGACAATTTTGTAGGCCATTTAATCTAAAATATCTGAAAATTTCAAAGAAAAATGTGCATGAATGTCGTCAAAAATACATGTTTCATCGAGGGAAATTTGGCAACTCTCGAATGCTCATACGGCGTTCTTCCTTAGCACGGCAGCATGAGTCTTTGGATGTTTCTGGAATTTCTTTCGTTACTACACGAATTTTCAGAGCAACTCGTCCATTTTTTCATTCCAATTTTTTTCAGGTATTTTATTAGCAATACTATATAATATATCTGAACATTTCAAGGTAAAATGTTCTTAAATCTTTTCAAAAGTCTTTTCTACTCATTTTGTCGGGAGAAATTCGGAACTACGTACATATGATTTGCATGCTTCCTTCTAATTTTTGTTTTAATTCATTAGTATGCACAATACAGGGTGTTCCAAAAGCCCTACACCATCCCTCTAATCCCAAAGGTGCTTGATATTTTTCAGAGCGACCCCTTTCAAATCCCTACCCCTCATTTCAATTCACAATTATTGAACGGATTGGTGTTTTTCTTCAGTCAGGAAAAATCCTACAGAAAATCGAAACAAAAATCACTTAAACTCGTTACGCAACGTCTTGCTATATACCCCCCACCCCCTGTAACGCCACGGTAACGCTGGCAAAGACCCTCCTCCCTTGGAACATTATGTAATTTATGGACGGCCCCTTAAAGAAACAAGCTTTCGATCGTTAAAGTTTGCAACCTCGCCCAGAATGAATATTCTCATGACAGACGAATGAACGGTGTGACGACTGTGACGTGTTGGAGGACAAGTACTGTTCCCATTCATCCGAATTTTCCTCCTCTCCGTCCTGAATTTTCACGCTCATAGGAGGCTCCAATTCATGGAAATGGTGAAGTCCTTAGATCAATGCAATACTCATGGGTGTTCAATAGCAGCCTGTTGTGCAACTTTCCTCTCTAATTTTTTTGCGACAACCTCGTGTTCGGCACCACTTGAATGCTTAGGCGTTTTCTCCTTTGTATCAGCAGTATCGATCGATATAAAAACCTGACTCATCAATTATCAGTAGGACCCTAGAATACAGGCCTCTGTATGGATCGTGGGGCCCATGAAAGAATGGATTTGCCAGTTTCAGTTGTATGGGCTCTTATGGCCCAAAAAGACTGCCAATCTATGAATTTAAATCATCCTGTGTGATTATAATTACAATTGTTTCGATCTGTGTTATATTCGTCACATATTTGACTTAGTTTTAGCATAAATTTACTCATTTTTGCGGAAGAACGCTCATTTATGAACATTCTCGGCCATTTTGGCTTGATATTGGCATCCGAAGATCGGCAGTGACATTTTCCGTTTTCAAAGGTTGGCTGTTCTTTTGGGCCTCAGGAGCTCTATATTTCGACTTTTCCATCCTCTCCCTGTATAGGTACTCTGGCAGCGAGGAGCGAAGTTTATTTTTGAAAACCAGTAGGTTTCCCAGTTGTACGGCGGCCGGCGCGGAACGCGCATTGGCGCCTACAAACCTAAAGGGATACTTCAAGCATTGCGCCATGCGTGAAGTATCCCTGTAGGTTTGTAGGCGCCTATGCGCGTTTTATCCATTATTCATTATCGCGATTGGCAGTGACATTTTCCGTTTTCAAAGGTTGGCTGTTCTTTTGCGCCCAAAAGCTCCATATTTCGACATGTTCGTTCTCATCCTGTATGCACTCCAGTTTCAGCATCGACTGATTCATTTAGATGCCGTTTGAGTTTTACGTAACCAACTTTTTGGCTCATTCTCCCTTCTGGCAAGGCTCCTGTACTGCCGTGCTGAGGAAAAACGCCGTATGAGCCTTCAGGCGTTGCCAAATTTCCTTTGATAATACATGAATTTCCTGGTAAACTTATGAATATGTTCCCTCCAATTTTTCAGATAATTTAGTTCGCAATTTCACCTAAAGTTCCTGAAAATGTCAAGGAAAAATATTCATAACTTTCCTCAAAATGAACATTTTATCGAAGGAAATTTGGCACCTCTCTAATTTTCATACGGCGTTTTTCCTTAGCACAGCAGTGTAAGACAATCTCTCATCCTCACTCATGATTGGATCGGTCGCGCCAGGTACATAATCGTGTTTCACTTATGAAGCACATATCGACGGTGAAACTACCAAACCACGTATCTCGTTTGCGGTGTTTAAAAATCTACGCTCGCATTTTATTTTTTTAAAGTAGACCAAATCAATATCATTCCTTGAAATTTTCACAGAATTTTCTCCGCACGAAGAGGAAAAATCACAGAAATTTTCAAGACTGGACGTTAAGTAGTTTTTCATTTAAAAAATAAAGTATGACAGGAAGTCTGCGACGTCGCAAACCGAGATACGTGGTTTGGTAGTTTCACCGTCGATATAGCACATTTCGACTTTCAAGACATTGAAACTATATCGACTTGTGACGTCACTCTAAATGCGTCAATTCTCTAGTCAATGTGAGAGGTGGCTTTATTTTTCTCTCCTAGCGCTCCGTCCTTATGTCTTTGGACAGACTCCGTAAAGGAAGCTCAGGGCATCTCCCCTCTCTTAAGTACTTACGTAATACTTGAACGGTCCCTTACCATATGAGACAAGTGTGCCCGACGAACGGAATTTAAGAGCGCAGCGCCGAGTTTCTAGTGATCCTCGACGGGCATGTTGATCATAATGAGCTCAACGTGCAAATATTTGATCCTCTGCCTCCCCTGTATCCGTCATGACCTATCTCATGCATCTTGGCTTAAATCCGCCTCAGGGCGCAGCGCGCAGCGCCGACATTGTGTCGGCCACTCACCGCCTCGCGCCTCGGCTTGAAAGAAAGCCAGTCTCCGATGAGATATCAAGACAGTATCGTGCTGTCATCGCAAAAAGAGCAAGCCACTGATAACGCCCTTACAGGCATGCAAAGATACCGCACCTTCATCGCCGCGCTTCTAGATTTCTTCTCGCATTCTCATTGGCGAATCCAGCAAGTCGACAACACTGTTTTTCTCCATTTAAACCTATGGAAATATATCGATTCTTAGGGGGAGGGGAGGTACTCCAACAAGAATCGATTATTTCACACATGTTTAAATGGAGGGTTACCAGTTGCCAGTGTTACCAAATTGCTGGATCCACCTCTGCTGATTCTGTCTTTTGAATGGAGCCATATAATGTTAATTAATTTTCGGCGGCGAATTCAAGAATGGAAAAGTAGCCCAGATAAGACATAATATTTTTACAATATTGGGCAAATATTGTCAGTACTGTCGCAATATTTACACAATACTGACAATATTTTGATAATATTATAATCAAAATTATTTTTTTAGAAAATATTTAAAGAATCATCATTTAGTATTTTTAAAAATAATATGTTTACCCAAAACATCATAAAAATATTTTCAAAATATTTGTATTTTAATACTGTAAAAATTTATATCGTGAGAGTATTTTTAAAATATCAGTACATATAATATTTATATTCAAAATATTTATTATATATTTTAAAAACATTTTAAAAGACAGTAATGCATTGGTAAGTATTTTCAAAATATTTTGAAAATATTTTAAACAATAATACTGCTATTCAAAATATTTTTGAAATATTTTCAATATCCTAATCGGTATAAGTCATCATACTAAATGCCTGCCCATAACGAAAAGTATTAAACATAATAAGGCTTAGATTTAAGACGTAGCTCAAATGTGTTCTTTCTGAACAATTATCCATTATTTTCAACCTTATTATTCATAAAGGTTATTGCAGTTGTTGTCAAATTTAATATAATATAATATAATATATATTTTTTTGCCTCCCAAGAAATTGTTGAATTTCCACCTCCTTGAGGTCATTTTCAATGTATTTGCGCGTGATCTCAGTTTATTTCTTTTTTTGTTTCGTTTGTAGTTCATGTACTGTTGTGAATATTATCATTGAATGAGAATGTTATCATTCATTCACATCTGGTTGTTTATTTTTTATTTTTCAAATTTCAAATGAAACATTTAAATTCAACTGAAGAAGAAATTCTTGATCTCGTGTGCTTATTGGTCTCCTGTAGAACTTGCACTTAGTAGCTGTGCAGCTGTGAGATTATGGCAATCGCACCTGCATAGTCTTTATGAGGAAGACATCAAACTGCAATCAAATGCAAAATGCATCTCAGAATGTCGATGAAAAATTTAAAGAGAAAAAAATAAATAAAATAATAGAATGGTGGAAATAATAGAATAACAGAGACAAAAGAAGAGAAATAAAATGAAGTAAATCAAATTAATGATAAAATGAAGTCAAAGACTAAACTGAAGTAAAACATTAGAGGGAGCAAGGAGATGAAGTAAAAAAACTGAGATGAAGAAAAAAATAAAGTATAAGGGAAAAAACTAAATGAGGTTAAAGAATAGAATGAATTTAAAGAATTAACTGAAGTCAAAAAAATTATGATGAAGTATTAAAATAAATTACAGTAAAACAAAACAAAGTAAAGGAATAAGAAGTAAATAATTAAAGAAAAAAAATGAAGTGCTTGAAAAAAAAAAAAAAAATAGAGTGAAGAAAAAAATAGAGTCAGCAAGGAAATAAAACAAAGTAAAACGATAAAATAAATTTAAAAAATATAGTAAAGTAAAAAGTAAAATAAATACACGGACAAATCCAGGCAGATGGAAAATATCCTAGTTGCCCGTCCAACTCGACGTTAAATACCGGTTTTAAGTCACTAAAATACATCGTCTAGTGAAGCTCAATCGGTAGGGTCGTCGGTTAGTGTTAGGTAGGTCCCGGGTTCAATCCCCAAGGTGGATGAAAAATTTCTAATCTGCAAAATCGATTCAATAACATCCCAGTGGTTTCATTATTTTTATTTTTCATGGTTTCTAAAATTATTTCCACAATTAACCCTTTTCCACCATCCCCTAGCTGCGAACCCCTAAATTGATTCAATATTGGTGTAGTATTGTCTCAATATTGATATCCAAATACTTTCCCTTTGAAGTACTGGCACAGTATTCTCAGCCAAAGTATTGGCACAGTATTTATGCCAAAAGGAAAGATGGTGTACGATTTTAACATTGGCTCAATATTTAACCAATATTGGCCCAATGTTTGCATAAATACCAAAACAATATTGTTTAAATATTGGCTAAATATTCCTGTCTTATCTGGGAGGTGTCTGAAATTTTGTAAATTTCAAGTTTAAAATGAAACTGCCAAGAAAACTCAGCACGAGGATATCCTTGGTTTCTAAATTTAACATTTATTGGAGGAAACGTAAAAAAATAACTTAATCTGCTAAAATACATTTGCTTAAATGAAAATTTCCACCAGATGACGTCAATAGGTGGCACTTTTTCTACTTTTCAGCCTATTTTTCTCAAATATCCCATTTCAGAATAAAATTATGAAAAATATTGCGAACTCAGCTCAAGAAGCATTCTCAGATGAAGAAATAAAATGCCTGTGCAAATTTCCCATTATCATGTTCGAGCCAAGCACTTTTATTGCAGTGATAAGACCGTCCAATCGTACTAACAGAGGACGGCACAAAGCAACGAGGCTTTATTGAAAAGTGAACCAAGCGGAGGTGGGGGTGGACGATGACACTTCGTCACCTTCCGGGCAAAGTATCACAAGCGCCATGCGACGTTTAAAAATTTCCGCCGCCATTTTATTTTTTTACTGAGAAATTGTTGGTTGAATCTGTTTGGAAATTTCACTAAATTTTATCGGCAGCACAAAGAAAATTCAGTGAAATTTTCGGACAGCTTCGTTGAACAATTTCTCTGGAAAAAAATAAAATGGCGGCGGAAATTTTTAAACGTCGCATGCACTGAAAAAAAAGTAGTTAGCGTTGAGAACTAATTTGGTAAGTTCTCGCCAAGTAGAATCAAAATTAGGCTTCAGAACTAATTTATTGTACTGAAGCACCAATCAATTCGCTTCATACGCTGACTTGACTTTACTAGAGCGCGAACCAGAATTGGAAAACAGCACTAGCTGTAAAATTAGCGCTGTGGTAAGACAAATTCACCTTCGGGTCAAACTAATTCGCCCTCAACACTAACTGCCACATTGTCCGTTACATTTATTTAGTTTCGAAAAAGTGGCGTCGGTACAACAGCCTCAATCGCGTCAGCTCGTGAAAATCAATTAAAATGTGAAATTTCGGGCTCGTTTGACAATGTAAATACTCCCGGTATGATTTATAGTGTCCTCTCTTTCTTGAAAACGTTCGAAAGCAACATAAATAAACCTGTTAAGATTAGAAATCGTCTGTTCGATTCAAAACGTAAACAAGCATGATATTCGTTGGAGTCGTCAATCTTCTGTATTAAATTGCGATTAAAGCGTTCCGCGTTCAGTTTATATTTTACGAAAATCTGTGAACTTACTGCTTACTTCTATAGTTCGTGTTCTCCCGTAATTTCAAAAGAATGTCTCAAGTGTTCGGACGAGATATGTTTATTCAGTGTGAACATTCGCTACCGTTTCATGTGTGAGTGTGTGTCTCTCTGAAGGATAATTCTGTCTACTTGCACATACCTATTGGATATTCCTTTCCTCTGTCGTTCATTTGGAACCGGTCAGTTGATTTTTACCTCTCATCTTTTAAGAAATCTTCTTTTCCTGAAAGTATTGTCCAGTTATCATTCGCTAAGCCGTTTTCTCCTCTCTCAGTTTTGAGGTTAGGTTAACCCAACCCTACCGAATGCGAATTAGAGTAGCGGAATTAGTTTCCAGCACTAATAGTGGTTAGTGTACAGAAACCAAAAATCATGTGTGTCCAAATCACACAATTTGAGTTAGTGTATAGAAACCATTTTTAGTCATCTGACGCTAACTCATTTTTTTCAGTGTGGCGCTTGTGATACTTTGCCTGGAAGGTGACACTTGGTTGGTGCGTCGCCGTTGAGTCCGCGAAATTTAAACTCCCGACGAAACAACGCCTCGTTCTCGCTCCCGGGCCTGCCGCGCGTCACGCCGAAATGGACGTATTTCTGCCAAACGGAACTACATGCATTAAGACATGAGCCCTGAGACCTATAAGAATATATGCGTAACAGGGCTCACGTCATAATGCACATAGTTTCGTTTGGCAGAAATCCGTCGAAGTAATGTTTAAAGTCCGGGGAGATGGCGATGTCGCAGCCTAGCTGCTGGAGTCACTTCTACCGTAAAGAGTTTAGAAATTGCACTCTCCAAGTTTCGCAGGGGAAAAAATTCCCCCGCGCAGCTGCTGGAAGTCCCAAGTAGCTGTTCACAAGTGGAGAGGCTCCGGAGCAGCCGATTCCGGGAAAAGTTTTTAATATGGATATTTCGCCTCCTTTTTTGGCCCTGTACCGTTTACAACTTTCTCGGATGTTCCCTGCTTATTTATCGGGCGCTAACGGGTGCCTCGCACGCAAATGCTACCGTGCCAAGAGCAACAACGCCGTATGAACGTATATACCCTGGTAAAAATTGGCAGTAGAATACTATAGACCTAAAACCGGCTGTAAGATTTCCAATAGCTTCTGTAGCCGGCTGTACAATTTTTTATAGCCTTTTGCAGCCGATGGCGATGAAGCAACAGCCAGACGATAAAGTTTATGCTAAACATTACTAATTACGGATACTAGGACTAAGTTAGTTTTTGGACAACCGCTCTCTTTTTGTGCCGTAGTATCTTGATTCATTTTGCGAGGAAAGCTCCGTGCTTTTGAAGGATGCCTGCCATTCCTAATATATTAGAGCGCCTTCAGTTTCGTATGATGCTGTGCAATACCTCTGGTGTGAAATAGTTGCTTCAAGCGCCGTGGCACACTGGAAAAAAAACACATTGGATCTGGAGTCCAGACTCTTAAAAACATCGACAAGAAAAAGTACTCTTGAATATATCAAGAACCAAGTTTCTTAATTTAAGCGGCTTTCGTTTTGATTCAAGCAAAAATCCGATTGAATCAAGAGTATTTTTTCTTGTCAGTGTTTTCAAGAGTCTGGACTCTAGATCCAATGTGTGTGTTTTTTTTTTCAGTGCACACACTCACATTAGGAATGTACGGGGTCCTTCCTCTCGGTAAAAAAGAAGTTTTCTCAGTGAACTTTCCTGAGCTTTTCTTTAGGAGCTAGAAAATGTGAAAATTTTAAAGAAAATCACCCGAAGAATACTTCCGAAACAGCGCTTTCGCTTAATGAAGGGAGATCTAGCAACATCCCTATTTCCTCACCGAGCCTCTGAAGTGTCGTTCACACGATGGAAGGCCATCCTGCCGCGCTAAGGAAAAATGCCGTATGAACAGTCAAGAGTTGCCAAATCTCCCTTGGTAAAACGTGTATTTTTGACAACATTCATGCTTATTTTTCCTCGACATTTTCAAATATTTTAGATTAAATTGCGTAAAAAATTGTCCGAAAATGTCGGAAAATAATATTCACAATTGGATTGCATTTCACAAAAAGGAACCAAGAGCACTGCAATGGTGCTAAGATTGTGCAATTCCTTTTGTCTTGGAAGAAAAACTCTGATCATCTAAACTTTTTCTATTGGACTACATTTTGCAATTTGGAACTATAAATTCTGGCCCGGTTTAAAAACAACGTATGTACCATTAGTTTCCCTACGCACATAAGTGTTTTTTCAAATGAGCCAGAATTTATAGTTCCAAATTGCAAAATGCAGTCCAATTCTACACGCTAAAATCTGTAAATTTAAGACAAAAATTACCATATGAATTTCATATTTTTGCATGATTACCGTAGTTTTATTGCAAAGGGTGAAGTTGCAAAATCTTACCAACATGGCATTGCTCCTGGTTCCTCTTTGCAAAATACAGTCCAATTATCCCAATACATTGGATGTTTATCGGAGGAAATTTGGCAACAACTGAAGGCTCATACGGCGTTCTTTCATGGCATGGCAGCGTTGCGGAGGGTCCCGGGTCCGCGGGATATTCCATTTTGCATGCGAAAGGCTCGGATCAGGACTCAGCGGGCGGTGCAGGACGGGCGACTACTACGATGCAATCCGCGCGAAAAAAGTGCATACACCGTGTACCGTGCGATCCCGCGGAATCAGGTGAGAGAGGGCTCCGGGTTTCGCACGAGATCTGCCCCCGATTTACTGGGCCAAGGTTAACTGGTCGCCACCGCGCCGCATCGCATTGCCCCCCCCCCCCCCCCCCCGGAGCTTGTTGTTGCCGCGTCGAGACGTCGAGGGGCGCGGCGTCGCGTCGTCGGTTGAACGAACTCGCGACGCGACGTCAACGTTGTCGTCGGCGCTCGTCAACCGACCCACAGTGGATCGAGTCGATAGGAGAGGTCGGACAACATTTGGAAACTTTAAACGCTTCTAACTCCGTTTATACAAAACTTTGAGCTTCTAAAAGTGGTTTCATTGGGATTTTCGTCAAATTTTCTGCTAGAGGCACCCCTTTTAAAATGTGACGTTATGAACATCAAAATTTGCAGTTTTAGCCTTAAATTATGTCCAACCTCTTATATGAACGTATATTCGACGGTGAAACTACCAGACCACGTATCTCGTTTGCGGCGTCACAATTCCGTCATTCTTTATTTGTTTAAAGTAGAAAATCACCTTAACATTCTTGAAAATTTCACGTGAATTTTTCTCCCACTTTGTGCGAGCAAAATTCTCTGAAATTTCAAGGACTGATTTGTAGTTTGTCCATTTAAAAAATAAAATATGACGGAGATTTTCACGCGCAAACCGAGATACGTGGTTTGGTAGTTTCACCGTCGATTATGCTAAAAGGAAACTATGTGCATAAGGATTGCGTGTAACATAGTTCCTTTTAGCAAAAATACCTCCATATAAGCTCGTTGTATTGTGCGATCGAGTAAAAAATGAATGGCTACGATCCGCTTCGATCTGCGTGCTGTTCGATCTATCGATTGATCTGTCATTTAAACTCACGGAAACAGGGTTTTCGCAACGAACACCTCATTAATCGATTCTTTACCACTGCTTCAAATGAGGGAATATCTTCCTAATTGTGCAGTACATTTGCGAAACCAAGCCAGAGTTTTGAAGCAAATGCAATAAAAAATTTTCCAAGTAGAATTTTAAATTGTTGATGGACTCTATGTTTGCTCATTTTATGAAGAGAATATATTCCAAAATTACCGTACATACGGACATTATAGGAAGGATTCGAGTTATTCGGAGTTCCGCAGCGCGGCAGCTTTTTGGCGGGAAATCGAGGATATCCCGATCCACTCGACAAGCGACAACGGGAAGACGCATCTGGATGCGTAGACTGGTCCCCATCCACCCCCCCCCTCTCCCTCCCCCTCATCATCCACCCCAGGAGCACTTGTCACTGCAAGCTAATTTATTCGCCATGATAGATCGCAATAATTTATCGTTCTGTCTTATTTCGTGCCCCGAACCCCTCGACCCCACCACGCATTGTGTCTACGAGAAGCCAGCTCTACCCTTAAGTCAGAACCGCCTAACTCTAGTACGAACCCCCTTGAGATCGGCGGTTCTTCCTTAAAGCATTGAAAGGGACGCGCGTCACGCTCTTCCCCCTCCACCTTTGCCAAATATCACAGAAAAATTCCATTTTTTTGCCATTCCAAGGAATAATCCAATATGAGCACGCCGATGTCATCAATTTCCTCCGGCTAAAATTTTATGTCGGAGTATTGTTATGAGCGTTTCCTTTTGAAAATTTCAGGTACTGCAGACTTAAATAGCAAATGGAATTCTTAGATAATTCTTTTGATAAAACTTCGCAAGTTTTCCAGAATTCTTCCTATTTTATCGGAGAAAATTTGGCAATTTTCGACTGCTCACGGGGCATCCCTCCCTCGCAGGGTATTATTATGGCTGCGCCAGTTGGCGAGGCGCGAATGATCGATTCATATCGATTTTTCCCCATTTGAAACTATGGAAAAGAATTGATTATTAAGGTTCGATCCTTTTCTATAGGTGTCAATGGCAGATCAATCGATATATATCGCAAAGTACGTCACGCCACTGGGCCCTGTTAAGTGGGAACTCCTGTTATTTTCAGTCGAATCGGCACCGAGTGTAAGCCTCACGGTTTTATTCTAAGTTGCATCGTAGTAATTTTATTTTTTTATTTTTGTACATTGCATCAGGAAATAGGATGTAAGTTGCGCGGGCTGTATTCGAATAACGGTCTGCTCGCATCAAGGGTTGGAATGTAGCATTGATTGCGATTTTTCACAATCCAATGGTGCGATCGATCATAAGGATTTTTTTCAAGGACAATTTTTGCAACTTTAGCCAGTAAAAATCGCTGTTGATATGGGAAAATTTACAAAAATTCAAATTGAGTTACTGATACCAGAGCACCAATTCAGGTACAGGGGCGAGAACAGGAGAGAACAGGGAAAATGGTGGACTAAACGGTTGTCATGATAGTTCCAAGTTTCCAGAAAGACGGACGTATTTCCAAGAAAAGCGATTCGAGATTCTAATCCGCTGTCTTCAAGTACGATGATTCCGGCTCACAACATATTTTTACACTGTTAAAAATCGCGGAGTACAATTCAGCGTTTACCTCCCTCTGGATTCTACACTCACCGATGCTAAGGAAAAACGCCGTATGAACCTTAATGGTTTGCCAAATTTTCTTTGATAAAATATAAATTTCCTCCTGAACTTAAAGAATATTTCTCTTCTAACTTTTACATAATTTTGCTCGCAATTTCAACTAAAGTTCCTGAAAATTTCAAGAAAAAATATTCTCAACTTTCCCTTATTTCCCATTTTATCGAAGGAAATTTGGCAACTCTCTAATGTTCATACTGCGCTCCTCCTTAGAACGGCAGTATATGGCGCCTTTAGAACCTGAGTGATATTAGTGCGAAGTGAAATTCGCTCCACAAGAGGTAAAAGTATCTGTACTTCGCTCTGTAAAGGTATGTCAGTACTGTTAGTCGCGTCGTAAAAAAAGTAGATCCTCCCTGCGCGTTCCCATCACTCAGGTTCTCATTGGGCGCTCTGTAGACTCCGGGGATACATACACACTGCATTTCACTTCGAGTTTTTTAAGAGTGCACGCTCTCAGTTGACACAAAAATTATTTACACCGTTCGCAACTTTATCTCTCGGAGTGTCTTTGAGTTAAAATTTTGCCGTCCTAAATTAAGCTTGGTCGGCGGGGTAAACCTACCCAAGGATTCCTTTACACTGCATAATAGAACATTTTAAGATGCAATCTGACTACCCTGTTGAACTATCTCCTGGCTTCTGATAAATCGCGAAAGACTGTGAACGTGCACATCCGCCCCCGCTTCTTGAGGACCGATCGGGTGGTTGCGAGGAGGAATTTTAAGAGTGAGAGGGATTTAGCAAGAGTTGCTAGATCGTGCTCGCTATCGTAACACGAGGAGTAGTAGTAATAAGTTAATGTCCTCGGAAATGGGGAACACGGTCCAACAAAACTCAAAATAGAAGGAGCAAAAACGCGTGGCCTCAGGGGGAGTGGGAGAATTTCGACAATAGGAGGCAATTTTTCATCCAAAATTCATCATTATGATGAACATCTTACTAAGGAGGGGACGTAAAAAAATCCAATTTTTACCGTTACGCAATTTGAAAACTGGCTCCATAATTATGATACCATAGCCAAGAATAGTATCCTACAAACGTTGTGGAACGATAACGCACAAAAATTCTGAATGAAAGCTGTAACTATGACGGTTTGGCGTTTCCAGCTTGAATATCCTAGTTTCGAGAGAAAAATCTTTAATGATACAATTTTAGTCTATTTTTTTGTGGGGGGAAGGGGGGCATCATGGTGGAACCTAGTTTTACTATGTTCAGGGCATGAAATTGATTTGATCGTCCTACAATTTTAAGCCCCCTGATAGCACAATGGTGAACCTGACTACTTGCAACTTATTTGTTTGGATAGCAGAGAAAGTTTTCGGTCAAAACTTCAAAATCCGATTTTTCGACCCATCTAAAAAAAATTGGTCCACGCAAAATTTGGTCGATATTCTATAAAAAATTTGCTACCAAATTCCAATTTTTAAACATGTAAAAGTCAGTTTAAACTTTCGATCCGCCATAAGGGTCCATGTGATTTTGAAACTCCAAACACGTATTTCGCCAAGTAGCAAGATGTGCACTGATGCGCCTTGTCCTCCAAGCTCCTCATTCGAACAATGACTTTTAAATTGTCGCCAAGGAAAATCGACGGAGGATTTGGCAACATGCGATTAAGCCGAGAGGTTGGCGCGAGGCGGGTGGCTGAGGTGTATGTATTAAATTATGCCAATTTTTCATCCCCCGTTGATAATGAGAGGAGTGCCGCCACCGCGCCGCCATTCTCGAACCCGTGCCGCAGCAAGCAAGACCCTAATCCGCCTTCGATTTGTCTTCCCCGAATTTTGTCGTTCATCCTTGTCGCCTTCGTCTCCTCACCTCTTCGATTCCTCAACCCAACCCCCCACCGCCGCACAGTGGATCGAGTCAACTAGAGAGGTCGGAGATGAAATGTTTTACTTAAACTGCAATTTTCGATTTTTGTTTCGTCACATTTCAAATTTCAAGGGGTGCCTCTGTAGGAAAATTTTACGAGAAAACCAATGGAACCCCTTGAAATTTGAAATGTGACGAAATAAAAATCGAAAATTGCAGTTTTAAACTATTGCAGTTCTGGAAAACTGCAATTTTCGATTTTTGTTTCGTCACATTTCAAATTTCAAGGGGTGCCTCTGTAGGAAAATTTCACGAGAAAACCAATGGAACCCCTTGAAATTTGAAATGTGACGAAATAAAAATCGAAAATTGCAGTTTTAGTAAAAATTTCGTATCCGACCTCTCTAGTTGACTCGATCCACCGTGCGCCGTCCGGGAACCGATCGCAGCTAGCTTTCGACGATGCGCTAACATGAATTTATTCTTGGTTCCCCACCCCACCCCTCCCCCAAAATAACCTCGTCTTACCGTTTCGTGTTAGTCGTCACCTTTAAACGGGGGAGACTTGGAGGACAAGGCGCATGAGTGCAGTTTTTAAAAAATTGAGGTATTAATGATTTTAAGTGAAACTAGTCTTAATGCATATTCTGTGAAAAATTCGCTCCCAAATTTCAATTTTTAAGCATCAAGAAGTCATTTTGAACTCTCTTTCCGCCATGAGGAGCCATGTAATTTCAAAACTTCCAACACGTATTTCTCGAAAAAGTAAAAACTGCCTTTATGCGCCTTGTTCCAGGCCCTTAAAATAAGACCTTCAAAATATCCGTTCACGAAACTTATTTTTTAATTTTACTTTACTTCAGGAACAAGGAGAGCATTGTTTTGCGCTCTTAACCCTTGATTCGAGGAATAATTAGAATTAAATATATATTTAAAAGAACTCTGAGAGATCAAAGAAATTAAATCGATTACACGACTTCAAAGAAGGGGATTTTTGTCAGCGAAGCGTTGCAAACAATCTCGCATGCACTGCCAGAAAAGAATGAGAAAATTTTCCCTTATTTTCATTGTAAACAGCCCGGTTTGCAAGCGCAAGAGCTCAAAGGGAGGTGCAAATTATGAACTCGGAATCGCCTCAAGTCTCAGGGTCGGTTGAATTCAGGGGTCAGCACCGTAGGGGCATAGCGCATGACCCTCTCATCCTCCCTGCAAGTTTTTCTTTGAACAGAAATGTGGGCTGCAGAAAGTTGCGCCGGCCCTGAAAATTTAATTTTAAAAGGGTGAAACTCTAAAACGAACGAATACAAGAGTGAAGGGAAAGATGCACGGCAGAGAATTAATCTGCAAAGAGAATAAAAAATTACCGGGTCCGGTTATCACTTCCGGTATAAGCACCACTGACGGGCCACAGGCCAAAGTCAGCAATGCACACTCGTTTGCTTGAAATCAACTACTTGAAGTAAAATTTGAACACGAAAAACCGATAAAAGAACTAAAAAGAATCGCAACAAATAACTCGCATTTACTTTACTTTATTAGTTTTATTTATTTTTATTTTTTTAATTTATCGATTATTTTATAAAAATCTGGATTTAAATGGAAGCTTAAGGAGGAATAATGGAGTCAGTATTGTCCTCTTTTGCTTAAATTTTTCTCGTTATTTATAATTCATTTCAACGATTTATAAAGCTATAATGTTGAATTTCACTCGGAGTTGGCATAAATTGTCCATTTTATGATGCTATGTCAAGGATGTCATCGAACTACCCATAATTTCTAATGTCAACCATTTGAAGCCGCCTAAGGAGAGGAGATGCTTAAGGAAACTCTACGAATATAACCATGCGAGTTGATTATTAAGATTGATAGACAAAGTTAGTAATAAACAAAAAAGACAAACTGAAAATGAAGCGCTCCTATTGGTGGAAGCGGGTGGTTGCAATGGACCAAGAGGGTTAGCGATAGACAAGTCAACGGGAACTCGCTAAAGACCATATAGTTAGTCCATCATTTTCCCATTTAGTCCATACAACAACCACCCGTTTCAACGATAAGATCTTTGTATGTTCCGATCTTTGTTAGTCTATCGATTTCTATAATCAACCCGCTGAGCGCTTCGTGGGAAAATATTCGCAAATTTTTCGAAAAATTCTAATCCGTCCGAAAAAATCGAGAAACATCCGAGTGTATATCTATACTTTTGTCGGACCAGAGCACGGCCTAACAGTCTCCGAGAAGGAATTTCCCGCGGCATGCGGGCGAATGCTACGGCGAAAAAAAGGAGGATTCCTGGAAGAGGAGCGAAAAAGTAGAGGCGGACGCGGTTTCACAGGTTTTAATCCCTTAATTTATGCTGCGCGCTCTTTGTGTTCACACACCGCACACGGGGCGGGGGAGGGTGGGGGGGGGGGGGGGGGGGAGGAAGACGTGGCGAGAAGTAAGCGGCCAGTATGGACATGGATGCTGCAAGGAAGGTCCTCGTAAAAATTCAACAGGAGGGACAAGGGTGGGGGTCTCCGACTCGGAGGGTCCGTTTATGAACCCCGCGGGACTCGCTGGGATCTTTGAAATTTCGCCTCGCGTTGCCAAGTCCTCAGCGTCTCCTGTAATTACGAATCGAAAGCTCTGTTTTCCTTCAGATTCTCGGGTATGCAATTTGAGCTACTTGGAGGACAAAATCTTTCATTTTAAACTCTGAGCGGTACTTGTCGCTTAAAATCGTCTTCCTATGTTTTTTCTACCGAACTGTGCTTTTGCTGTGCAAAATTACAGCACGTGCTTCGTTCAGTTTCACAAGGGTGCTCCTATCTTGGTTGTTGCGCACTGTATTGGTGGCACGAAGGTTCCCATTTTTTCGAGACAAGATCCAAATTAAAGCACTTCGCAACATATTTTTTCCTCAAATTTTCAAAATACATCTGAAATCCTGGAAACAAACAGCCATCATCTGATATGTGTCTTTTCACAGACACGCCTCCTCTGGATTCCACTAAGAGAGCGACTAATAACCTATATACTGCATGTAATTTGATGATACTTCAATGATCCCACACTGAAAAAAACAACTCCGGCCTTGGAAGTCATACTTACGGTCTATATATAGACATACCGTCCACGTTCCGGGCTCAGATGCTAAAAATTCCGGGTGTAGCACCCGGAGCCGTCAAAGCTACGGCTCTAGCACCCGGAACTTTCGGTCTCTGAGCCCGGAACGGACGATATATCTATATAGTCCATATTTTTTTTCTCAGCACAGGGATCAGGGACCGTGAATACTCGCACGACGTGATTCAATTATCTTTTCTCGTGGAAATTTGGCAACGCTGGCGTAGCTGCCGGCGACGTGCGGTGACGGTGATAAGAAATAAAAATAAAGAATAAAATAAGGATAGTAAGACGGAGGGAATGACCCTTCGTCCCTGCCCGCCCCGTCGCGGCGACCGAGACCGCGTAAGCGTAACAATTCCTAATTAACCGCGCTCTGCGTTGCGTCATCCCCCGGTTTTCGGCCCAGATAAGAGGAAATAAAATTAGAGCCGACTTCAAAAAGAGGCGAATTTCCCTGGAACTCGCGGGCGGAGCGGGGAGGGGGGGGGGGCGTGCTGCCGCGCTAAGGAAGAACGCCGTATGAGCCTTCAGACGTTGCCAAATTTCCTTTGATAAAAACCGAATTTGTAGGGAAAATTGGGTATATTTTTTTCTAAAAATTTCAGACAATTTCGTACGTAATTTAATCTAAAATATCTGAAAACTTTAATGAAAAATGAGCATGAATATCATCAAAAATACGTGATTATTTTCAGGAAATTTGGCAACGCTCGAATGTTCATACGGCGTTTTTCCTCTAGCACGGCAGGTCATTTCCCTGGAACTCGCGGGCGGAGCGGGGTGGGGGGGGGCGTGCTGCCGTGCTAAGGAAGAACGCCGTATGAGCCTTCAGACGTTGCCAAATTTCCTTCGATAAAAACCGAATTTGCAGGGAAAATTGGGTATTTTTTTTTTCAAAAATTTTCAGACAATGTCGTACGCGATTTAATCTAAAATATCTGAAACCTTTAATGAAAAATGAGCATGAATATCGTCAAAAATACATGATTATTTTCAGGAAATTGTTGGAGATATGCAATAATTAATCTGACAACGCAGCAAAGGGACCATCCCTCCTGCACTTGTGCCCTTGAGATTTTTTACGACTTTTGGGGCTATGCGCTTCCCACGCAGCTGCGACTGCGCGGACCAGATCACCAACCCCTCATCTTGCCTTTGTCTTTAGTCAGTCCAGATCCTTCTCTGTAGCTTAACGCCGTGTTCGTCTCAGTGCTGTAAAACTGAATAAATTCTATCTCGGAATTGAATCATATCTTATTAATTTCATAACCTTAATTCCTTCAGGTTATGGGCCGCAGCTTACGTAATACGCGCAAATATCCGCGATCGTGATCGCGTATACGGAAAACAAGCAAAGTGTTCATTAAAACTTGTGCAAACTTGTGGAAATTAAACGTGTGTGATGAAAACGCGTGAGTGTACGTAAATGGATTCTACACGGAATACGCTCGAAGACTTTCGATTTTTAGTCGACGGAAAATACAGTGTGTAAAAATTCTATTGCGCGCTGTGACATTCGAACCTGATATTTTGTGTGTAATCGATAATTTAATATTGCAACAAAGTTGAACATTAATATAACAGTTATGATTTTTTGCGCTGAATCATGCTTATTTGCGCCAAGAGCTACTTAAACCGCATTCATGGTTCGTAGTTTGAATGATACCTATCTCTGATTAGAAGATAGTGAAAAAGCTCAACTTCTGCTCGGATTGAGGAGCGTCCAGATAAATCAGCACCAGAAAATTAGTTGTGCAAAACTTTCTTTGAGTTTGCTGATCACAGTGAGCGGACACAAATATACTTGGTGAAGGATAACACGCATTCCTATCGCAATGGCCACAAAAATTGAGAAGACACAAAGTACTGGATGAACTTGTTTCATGGAGTCTGGTTCCAATGGAATTGTGGAAGGCGTTTGGTTCTGATATGATGTACCCTATGACCTGTTATCAATACCGAAATTGGAAAGCTGGTCATGCAGAACCCACTCATCAAGAGTCAACGTTAAAAGGGAAGTACCGTTACCTTTTGTGGTAAGCTTTTTCAGAACTTAAGTATCGATAACAGTGGCGAGGCGTGAATGATCGATTGTCGAAGTTTCTTCATTTGAGACTATGGTAAAGAATCGACTATTAAATTGTTCGTTGCGAACACCCCATCTGTCGATCTTTTTCAGTACCTTTAAATGGCAGATCAGTTGATACATCGCAAAGTACGCCACGCTACTGATCGATAAGAAATGATTGGTAAATATTCCTAACTTGAGTTGACAGTTAAAATTGATGAGATGAATATGAAATATGGTTTGAAAGTTAGAGCCATACAAAGAAATGAGTGAACAAAGTTTACTGAGTTGAAAGTTCACGGAATATGTGAGTATATTGGTTTTAAAAGGTGTTGTATCAAACGATAATTTATGCGAGTAGTATCAATTGTAAAAATTGCCATTTCTAGAAAATTTAAAGATGAAAGTTACGTCAGTATAAACCTCCATTTAAAAATGCACTCTAATATTGCTGATCCACGTTAGAAATCAAAATGATTTTGCTCTTTTCATACATGATTAGTATGCACACAATGGTGTGACTTTTAAATATTGAACATAAATGAGAAGTATTTGTCTTATGTTCGAAAAATTATACTGCGAGAATCTCAGCACTTTTGATCTAGAAATTGTTTCATTTATACTGTGACAATGATAGAATTAAAAATTTCGAACAATTTAAAAATTTTTGTGTCGAGCAAGGTATCACGTCATAAGTCACCGAAATTTCACGAACCCCGCAGAAAAAATGGCATCACCTAATGAATGGTGAAAGAGCTTGTGCAATGTTCATTGAAGTAGAATTATACGAGGCATTTTAGGGGTGTAAAACTGTTTCAACGGAAACGCACCAAATCATAAGTACCCTAACAACAAAAGTCTTAGAATAAATTAAAACTTCAAATGAGTAATGGCACTTTAAATAAACCAAGGATGGGTTTCCTATGAGTTTTTAGCTCTTCTGTAAGAATCTGAGATGATACCAGGAGAATAAAATCCTGGAAAGCCATTCTGGTCTGTTTGATTTTTGAGCAGGCATAAAGCGTGGGAAGTGGAAGATAAAATTTGCAAGAGTCGAAATGTAATAGTCGGTAAGACAAAATTACATAACATCGATATGCGTGGTGCATTTCGAGTGACCGATAAAAAAATCAAGTGGAAACTGAATTGTGACTGAATTTGTGTCAAAATCAGGAATCTCCAAACTTGATAGTAAGGAATCAAGTGGAAACTGATACGACTAAATTGGTGTCAAAATCAGGAATCTCCCAACTTGATAAAAATGAAATTAACTCTGAAGACTCAGAAAAGATAAATTCTGAGGATAAAAAACCAGAAAAAATAAATTCTGGGAGGAGTTAAAAATTAAAGGTCAGGTGTGACTCAAAAGCAAATGAATGGTGCAAAGTGAATAAAACGGAGACAAACTCTGTGCGAGACGTGAGTAAAAGCTGAGCTCAGGCAAAACAGTATGAAATTCTGTGATAAGCTTAAATGAAATAGAGAGCAATTCTATGATAAGCTTAACTTTAGAAAACTGTAATTAATAATGTCATGTACACAGTACTTAAAGCAAACAGTAAATGATGAAATTGAAATGAAAATACTGAAATAAGATTGAACTAAAACGTGAGAGAATGGATCAGGCAACAGGAAAGTGCAAATGGAAATGAGGATAAAACTGACGAGGTAAATTTTAATATTTATCTTTGTGAAGCCCAAATTTTGAACTTGCAATATTTACGAAAAGTTTCGACGAAAGTAGAAAGAAAACCGAGGAAACAACAATTTAACAGGCTCAATTCATTTATAAATGAAAACTTTTGGACTTTGATACATACTCAGGCAATACGTCAGAAGTATTGTCGAGTGAAATTAATTTATGTTTTTAACATTGGCGAATAAAGGAATTTTGCAAAAACATTTGGAATGAGATGAATAGTACGAGTGTTTAGTCTCAAAGGACAGAGATGAAACCTATCCTCTCGATTACCAGTTTTATTTTGCCAAAATTCATTTTAGCGTTAGCAGCAAATTAAAAGTAAGAGAGAGAGAGACTTCATATTTTACGCAGATTAGTTTACAATCGAATTATTTTGAATGCGAAAATTGCGTTGATTGGCTACTATTTGAAAGTAGAAACTAACAATTTGAGAAGATAAATTCAAAATTTTGAGAAAGTTACTAGAATTTGAGAGGAGAAACTTCAATTTCGAGAGGAGAGACTTCAATTTCGAGAGGAGAGATTATATTAGAAGGAACAAAATTGAAGGGAAAAAAATCAGTATTTGAAGAAGAGAAATTGAAAAGTGACGAATGAGAATCTCTGACAGAGTTTGATTTAAAAAAATCGGAGATTACATGTGTTAATTGAAAAAATACTTGAAAGGTTTAAAGCAAGGTGCGAGGAACTCATCTGAAACAATTGCAGTCAAATTTTTTCTCTTTAACAAAAAAATGCAACAATTATTTTGAAAATTGTGTCTTGTACGAGAATAACTTTGAAGTACTTCAGTAAATAAGACTCTCGTGCGATTGATCGTCTGATTTAAATTAAAGGTAAACTTTTGGGTATGAGAAATGACATAAATTATTAATAAATAATTAAGCTCAAACAAGAAAAAGTAAGCAACGAAATGGTATGATAAGCTTAACTATACGTAGCGAGTGAAAAAGAAGTTGATGATTAGCCAGTGTATGAGAATGCGAATATTCAGTAAATAAGTACCTAAGTTGGGTGTGCGTTTAAAATTCAAACTGGAATAAAAGGCCTGATTAGAGAACTTAAGTAAATAAATTGAGTAAATGCAAGTAAGGGCGAAAAATACTTTATGAAAGGCAATAAGAATGAAAGAGAGACTAGAGGTAAAAAGAGCTCTAGAAAATGTATTTGAGTAAATCGAGATATCTAGTCAAGAGTAGACTCACTTGATACCAAAAATCAAAGATGAAAAAATGGAAAGACATTTCGTAAGTAAAATGATTTTTGAGATATACGTTGAGGTAAAAGAGAAGATATTTTTGATTGGCATCGAAGATTCAAATTGGGCAAATATTGAGAATGACAAAAAGACTTTTCGAATTGAAAGTGAGAGAAAGAGAAATTCATCTGCATTATTATTTAAAACTGCATTATATGTTGAAACACAGAGAATCTGAAATCTGTGACGGCTTCTTGGTGAAGGCAGAATAAATGCAGGTAAAGCAGTTATAGATTCTCTCCTGTTCAAAGTGATTTTTGTCAATACCAAAGCGAGTGCGACGAAGCCCATTGCATACATAAATTTAAGAATCTAGTTTGCCACATGATATCAAAATATGAACCCACATTATACGTGGTGAGAGCACGTCAAAATAAGGTCATTGATTCCGTATATGTGTTCACAGGAAATTTATTGGCCGAAATGATGATCCAGCTGTTACCAGTCTTGGAGTTCAATCAGTCGAGTTTTTTGGACTTGGAAAGGAACTCATAGTAACAGCAAATACACGATCTGGTGGAGGTTTTCCTGGGTTTCCCTTCATCCATGCAGCACCGAATGGTGGATCGTAAGCATCACCCCAGAGTTGGCACTTGAGGACGATTGCAGCACGGCATCGCAGTTCAACAGAGCAACATAGTCAAATCAAGCAAGAATCAGATTAATTCTTGAGGGGGCGTGTTGGAGATATGCAATAATTAATCTGACAACGCAGCAAAGGGACCATCCCTCCTGCACTTGTGCCCTTGAGATTTTTTACGACTTTTGGGGCTATGCGCTTCCCACGCAGCTGCGACTGCGCGGACCAGATCACCAACCCCTCATCTTGCCTTTGTCTTTAGTCAGTCCAGATCCTTCTCTGTAGCTTAACGCCGTGTTCGTCTCAGTGCTGTAAAACTGAATAAATTCTATCTCGGAATTGAATCATATCTTATTAATTTCATAACCTTAATTCCTTCAGAAATTTGGCAACGTTCGAATGTTCATACGGCGTTTTTCCTTCAACACGGCAGCGTGGGAGAACGGCTCCGCGAAGAATATCCCCCGCGAGTATACTCTCGCGTTGAGCAAAGTTCCGATGTCTTCGTTATTTTTTTCGCCCTCGCAAATCCTTTCCCCAGGTGGAATTAGCATAATGAGACAAGCGTCTGATCGAATAGACTGACGTACTCGCTTCCTGAGGAAAAACGCCGCATAAGCCCTCAGACGTCGCTAAAATTACTTCGATGAAACGACAAATTTCCTGGTTAAATCTTGAATATTTTCCGCCCAATTTTTCGGGTAATTTTGTTCACAGTTTCGCATAAAGTTCCTGAAAATATCGAGTGAAAATATTCATATTTTCCCCCGAAAAGTTTCATTTTATGGAAGGAAATGTGGCAACGCTCGAATGTTTATACGGCGTTTTCCCTTCGCACGATAGTACAGTGGTTGCGTCTGTATTGCGATATTCGACAAATCGATTTTCGGGACGTTTCGAGACATTTTCTCTGCACTGACTCAATACACTCGAAGGAATTTACGGAAAATCTCCATGAGGTATTTTGATACATTACTCTTCTAAAGAAAAAAAAAACAGGGCTGTCAACCGACCTGTGGAAAGAGACCTTTTCTTCCGTGGAAAAACTTTCCCCAACTTTATACTAACACCTACTCGTTTTTCTACAACCTAAAAATGTTCGTCTTGGAGGTTCAGGTCTAATTGTCAGTCAGTATCACTTACCTTGCTGTGCTAAGAAAAAACGCCGTATGAGCCTTTAGACGTTGCGAAATTTCCTTTGATAGAACTCGAATCTCCTGGTAAACTCACGAATATTATCCTTCCAATTTGTTAGATAATTTTGTTCGCAATTTCGCCAAAAGTTCCAGAAAATTTCAAGAAGAAAAAAAAAATTCATAACTTTCCTCAAAAATAAACATTTTATCGAAGATATTTGGCAACTGTCAAATGTTCATACGACGTTCTTCCTTAGCACGGCAGTACCTTCTTTACCCATTGCAACCACTCGCTTCCACCAATAGGATCGCTCCATTTCCTCTTCATTTCTTCGTCCATCGCCTTGTCTATCAATTTCAATAGTTTGCACGTCACAATTCGAGATTTTTAAACGCTGTAACGAAAAAACGTATTGTTGCTGTCGATACGGACTACTACTACATGGGATCTGCATTGTGAGTTTGGGACAGTCGCGTCGCAACTGCGTTACCTGCATCTGGCCTCACGCCCTCGGCCGAAAGAAGAGAGTCGTAAGCGCGCATTTTTCCATGAGCCGTGGTTAACACATGTTATAATGTGTTTCGAGGCTCATCCGAGAGGAGACTTACTGTCCTTTTCCGTAGCACGGCAGAGAAGCGACGGAGTTAAGTCGGGTGAACGGCGAAAGCGAGGGCGAGGGGGTAATCCATCTTAAAATGTCGCCTCACTTGTAAACAAGATTACCAGCATTACGCGCTGTACCTCACCGACCCCAACACGCAGCAACGCAGGTGCCTGATCTCACCGCAATGCCCGGATTCATCGGCTGCGATGAGTACCATTGCCATGCTAAGGAAGAACGCCATATGAACAATCGGGAGTTGCCAAATTTCCTCGGATAAAACATGAATTTTTGTGGAAAGTTATGCAAAACTTGAAATTTTTACATATTTAGATAAGATTGTCAAAGAAATTGTCTGAAAACTTTAAAGAAAAATATTCACAATATTTCTACTAAAGTTTTATAATCAGGAAAATTTGACAACGCCTGATGGCTCATACGACATTCTTCCTTTACACGGTACTAAAGCACAATGACATTCAATGATTTTACTCAGTGGACCTGTTGCAAACTTCAGCCAGAGCAAAAACATCTCGCAGAATATGATTCTAAAATCACGATGAGCGCATCGGGGAAGTCTAAAATACATTCCTAACTTCACAATCGGCGGAAGAAATTTGCGTTTTATTAGCTTCGCACTTCACTGCATGCTGCAGCACAGTAAAAGCACAACATATAAAAGAAGAAATTAAAGTGCTTTGGAAATAATTATACAACCCCCTTAATATTTACAAAAAAACACACATCATAGTTTCCTTAAATACATATTTTTTGCCCCTAAATTTAAATGAGAATAATCCATGCAGAGTGTGCGAACATATCAAAATCATGAGTTGAAAACGCTGACTCCGCGAGTTTAAATATACGACCCTTATACAGAGCGGAGCGGCGTACTGCCGGCGCGGAACTCGCATTATCGCCTACAAACCTAAGGGGATACTTCAAGCATTGCGCAATGCGTGAAGTATCCCCTTAGGTTTGTAGGCGCCTACTTCACGCATTGCGCAATGCTTGAAGTATTCCCTTAGGTTTGTAGGCGCCATTGCGCGTTTTGCTCTGGCTGGCCGCTCGCCGCGCCGCAGCGTGCCACAGTGCCTCAAGAAACTATTTTACAACAGAAATTTTGCACAGTATCATACGAAATTAAAGGCGTTCCAACATATCAAGAATGACTGGCATCCTTTAAGAGTGCGGAGCTTTCTTCACAACATTAATCAAGATGCTATGACGCAAAAGTCCCAGCATCCATATTTAATACCGTTAAGCATAATTTTTGAATTTCATCAGAGAAAAAAGTGACTCGATTTTATTAATCGCATTATTTAACCTCACTCTTTTGATGGTTGGGTCACTTACACCGACATCGAAGTATGTTTCCATGAGCCGAGACGTGGTGTTTACATGATTTGAAGAGTCAAATCGATGTAGAACGTTGCACTACGGGCTATATGAACAAACTTATTTTTTTCACTGAATGAAAATTTCACTCAATTCACTGAATTTCTCCACTTTCCTTGAGTCTTAGTTCTATAGCAAGTCCTAATCTTTTTCGTCGTTTTATTTGTTACAGGTGAGAAATCAATTCATACAACCTGCGGAATTTCAGCCGTTCATCTGCTCCGGTCTGTGCACAGTGAGGAAAGCGACACAGTATGTTTAACATTTTTCTCGCCCGAAATGATTGAAAGTCCTTTGATCTTGAGCTGAATGGGTCAGTTGCGCTAATCACAAAATAGTGTTTTGATGCTCGATTCTTCTAGATTTGCCAAAAATAATACGATCTGTCCAAACAGCAACTTTCTACGTTCAATATTAACCGAGATATCGTGTTTTGAAAAATTCGGTTTATGACGTCATTCACCGCAGTGCAGTAGTGATACTTTGTTTCTTCCACCTTATTTTCATTTGAGTTTCACCTCGAGTAACCAATGAAATTGTGTGTCTCCCGGACCTAAAAATTTGAATGTAAGGTAGAAGAAACCAAGGGTGTCACCACCGCGGTGGATGACGTCATAAACCGAATTTTTCAAAGCACGATTTCTCGGTTAGTATTGAAAGTAAAAGTTGCTGTTTGGACGGATCTTATTATTCTTAGCTGATTTACAAGATTCAAGCATCAAATCACGATTTTGTGACCAGTGCAACTGACTGATCGAGCATATTGAAAATAATAAAAATCTCTGCGCAATTTTTGACAAATATAGATTAGTTTATCTAGAGTCCTTTTGTAGTTGCTCACAGCTTACATCGATCTCCGCGTTTATTAAAAATGAAAACATGTTCGTCATCGTGGCAACTGCAATTGTAGCGCCGAGGGATCTCATGTTGCTGCTTTGCGGCAACAACTTGAGTCAAGATTTAAACTTTTGGAAAAACGGGTCCACCCATCCCATGGATTCTGCCTGTCTTTAGTCGACTGGCTCAGTAGACATCGAAAGATAATTCGGAAAAGAGAGAAACAGGTGAATCCAGGGTTCGATTAGGGATAATTCAAGATTAGAGATAGCGCCACCAGTCTCAACTAGAAATTTCACTTTCCTTCGACGATTACTGAAATAATATTCCTCGAATTACACCAAGCAGATCCACAAGATATAGATTATTTTTTGCTTGATTTTTTCAGCCAAAAATATTGGCAATTAGAATTACAAGCGCAGAGAAAGTACGACTGAAACTTTCAGCTCAGAGGCGGCGGCCGAGCGCGCAACGGAATCCCTCATGTTCTGTCTCTCTCTCTCCCATTGCCGCAATGGGAATTACTTTCCGCCGTAGTTAAGACTTTATTTTTGGGAATTTTGAGAAGATTTTTTTACTGAGTGTTCCTCATGTTGCCATAACCCCTGGATCTCCAATCTTGAATAAGTATTACGGTTTTTATTATTTTGGCAAATATACGCGGCTATTCTGAGCAGTGCGACGTGGTGGCCAAATCGCGAAGTTCCAAGCCTGGATTCACCTTAAATGAGGACAGGGAGCCCATAGTATCAACGTAAGGTATTTTTGTCAATTCCACGCAAAAATAGAGTAAAATACGATGAATACGAGCTATTAGAAAAGTAAAACTCCGTTTAATTGTATCAATAGATGAAGTTGTGGTGCTGAGGGAATCTATCGTGTAAGCGTTCCAAATATTTCTTTGCTGCGCGACCGAAAGTGGAGGTCTGGCAACATTAATATTCAGTTTATATCGAGTAGTCGGGTTGGTATGCACGTAACATTATGTAAGAGTGACGAACTTGAGAGGAATGCTAATGCTAGGACTTCGCAGGACTCTCACAGCTAGTCTATTTGCTTGCGCATATTTACTCACTATTTTGACTGCATGGAACCTTAGGGTTCATTCAAATCTCTAACAGAGCTTTTAGCGAGCCTTTTCACGCCTTCGCCGCATTACGTTTTGATCCTTTGATGTGATGCTGTAGACCATACTGTTGTATTACCCGAGCATCACTAACTCCAAAGATGATTTTTTGGGGCTGGACCCTAACCTTGGTTCGTAGCTGGACAAAAACTGGATGTTGCTGAATTTCAATAAATCGCCACCTTCTGGCCAAAGTATCACAAGCGCCAATTGAGTTCAATCTCCGAGAGTCTAATGTAAAACGGAAAAAGTTTAACATGGGTGTTTTAAACACACCATAAACTTGAAATTTTGAGTACATTTTCAAAACCACTGCTTTATTGAAATTATGACTCTACGATTATCGAAATTAAAAAAACGACTGGATAATGGGAAAGGGTGGTTGTTATAGACTAATAGAGAAAATGTTGGACTAACTTTAGGGCCTCTCGTGGGTTGCGCGTTTAGTTTGTCTAATACGTACCTCCCTTGTCCATCGCTACCAACCGCTTCCACAACAGGATCCCTTCGTATCCCTCTCGCTCCTTTGTCTATCAATTTTAACAATCAGCCCGCTGAGCCGCTTTCCATCCGTATCTTTTTTTCGTGTATTTATCGATTAAGGTTATTCTATGAAGATTCAACAATACAGGCTCTAGATCGTATTCGATACGTCAAACGGGTGAGATTGTATCGAAATCGATTGGTTCAAAACAAAAACATAGCCTCAAAAGTAAATTCAGAAATCTGAGAGAACGGATCTTTTGAAACAGATTTTTTATTCTTTTGAGTACCAAATGCCAATGCAAAGTGAAATTGTCAGGAAATTTCTCATTTTCAGCTTTTCCAATTAAAATCCTTAAAGTTTGGTTTGAGGTTATGTTCTATTGTTTTGAACCAAACGATACATCGAACCGTTATCGAATACGGTCTCTTGCAACCGCATGGGAAGGACACAGCGAGGGAGAGGCCAGGAACGGAGAATCCCTTCGATGACGAGGCGAAAGCAGATGAAATCAAACTTTGTCCCTCCGTCCGTCCCTGACGGTGGCCAGGGAGGGAGGGAGGGAGGAGGGATTAATCCTCGCGGGCCACAGGTCGCGCCTCCGAGGACGGCGGGACAGAAATGCGATTTCATGAATAAACAGCAAAATATTTTGAAAGCTGCGTCGCCCTCCCTCGGGGGCTCCCCGGGCGGCGGGCGAGGGATGGACGTCGTCCCTCATCCCTGCGGAGCGTCCCGGCGTCCCCGGACGTGTGTTAACTGTTCAGTATTCATCTGTCCGGGGGCCCTGCCTGCGACCCTTGCATACGGAATCAGTGCCCGCCGCCGCCGCCGCACATTGGATCGAGTCAATAGGAGAGGTCGGAGAAAGTTTGGAAACTTTAAACGCTTCTTACTCCGTTTATACAAAATTTGAGGCTCTAAAAGTGGTTTCATTGGTTTTCTCGTAAAATTTTCTTCAAGAAACACCCCTTAAAATTTAAAATGTAACGAAATAAACATCAAAATTTGCAGTTTTAGGCGAATATTTCATGTCTGACTTCTCTGATCGACCAGATCCACTGTGCGCCGCCGCCGCGTTGAGAATTTGCAAGGGACCGGGCTCCGTTGATTGTCGCAGGTGATTGGCTACAACGCGGTGGCGCTCGGCGCTGAATTCCAGATTGAAAGTTTCAGCCCCCCCCCCCCATCCCTTCCCGCCGCTCCGTCCCGCCGTGGGATGAATGTTTCGTCTAATGATTCGAGCGGTGAGGCTATACCGACCTAAACGAGCTCGTCGCGCCGATGGACCCTAATGGCTCGGCTCAGGGCCGTTGAGAAGGGGCGAAATGAACGCAGGGCACCAATACAATCTTAGAGGCGCCACTCCTAGGGGCGCTAACATTTTTCGCGTAAATTTTATTCAGATATTTTGTAGATGAATATAATTTTTACAGACCACCTCGTTTATTGTTTTTCGCTTATCGTCTTCTCTCTTCTAGGTCTTTCTCGCGTCGTCGTAGTCTTCCTTTTCAGAATTTTATTTTTTTATTCTTCTTCTTTCTAATTTTTTACACCCTCCTCATTTTCTTCTGTTTTCTTCTGTTTTCTCCCTCTTCTTTATCTTCTGTTTTCTCCTTCCTATTTTTCTCCTCTTTCCTCCCGCTTCTTTTTCTTCTCCTCTTCTCTCTCTCCTCTTCTGTTTCTCCTGTTTTCTTTCTCTTCTTTTTCTTCCAAATTTTCTCCCTCTTTCTTTTTCTTCTGTTTTCTCCCTTTTCTTTTTCTTCTATTTTCTCCCTCTTCTTTTTCCTCTGTTTCTTCTGTTTTCCCCCTCTTCTTTTTCTTCGTCATCTTTGTCTCCTACTCCTCTTTTTTTCTTCCTTTTTTTCTTCCTCATCTTTTTCACCTTCCTCATTATCCCCCTCCTCTTCCTCTCCTCTCTCCTTTTTCCATCCCTCTCTACCTCTTAATCTTCTCCCTCCTCTTATTCCATCTTTATTCTTCCTCTCGTCTTTCTTTTTCTACTTTCTTCAATTAAACGAAACGGCAGTTTTTTCTGATTAAGTTGTAGGTGAGCATTATTAAATTGGTAGTGGATGCACATCAAAAGTCTCGAATTTCATTCTTAAGAAAAAATGTGCTACGGAAAAGGGAGCCAGGGAACGAGAGAGGGTCAGAAAGAAAGGAAATTAAATGAACCGGACGAAAAGAGGTTTCGGCTTTATTTTGCATGAAGAAGTGTACTTTTACCAAAGGGCGTTTGAAAGGGCGCGTAGAAAGAGACCCGGTCCGATAAAGAGATCAACAAGATAAGCGAAACATTTTCGAATTTAACGGAGCAGAATTAGCTATCTAGTAGTCCTTGGGTTCAAGGAGGAGGGAAGGTGCTCCGGGATTTTTAATTAGGGATTTCACGTTTGGAAGAAAAGATAAAACAAGGGAAAGTACGATTAGCTATCTCTCAAATTAATTAAAAATGAAATATATTTCTCCTTTCGATCGCAATACAAGGTGAAGACCGGAGAACAACGTTCAGTTTTCTCATTGTCTTTTTCAATGAAGCATTGAAGTTGGCATCACTTTACTTTAAACATTCATTTCAAATTCGAATCATCCCACGAATGCATCTGCGCATCCACACTGATCCGACTGTGAAACTACTTAATTGAATCCCTTTTTAATATCATCCCAACCAAGAAATTGTCTCAACTGCTATTTAAAGTAGATACTAAAGAAGTAGATCTATAGAATCCCAGTTAGGGACAAATGGACTGAGTTAAGCACAAAGGAACCAACCCACATTTTCAAAATCATGAGTTGAAAACGCTGACTTCGCGAGTTTAAATATAGGAGCCTAACAGAGCGGAGCGGCGTACTGCCGGCGCGAAGCGCGCAATGGCGCCTACAAACCTAACCGGATACTTCACGCATTGCGCATTGCTTGAAGTATCCCCTTAGGTTTGTAGGCGCCTACTTCACGCATTGCGCAATGCTTGAAGTATCCCCTTAGGTTTGTAGGCGCCATTGCGCGTTTTGTTCTGGCTGGCCGCTCGCCGCGCCGCAGCGTGCATTTCTCCATTGGTAAAAATTGAGTTATGAGTGGTTTTGAACTCAACCACTGCTCTACTATCTATCGTCGAAAATTCAAAGTTTTTGTTGGAGCAAATTTTGCAGAAATTGAACTTGAAGTTTATCTTTTAAATTGAGTCTTATGCAGGAGTTAAACTTTAAGCCTCTTTTTCTCGGTTCGATCCCGATGTGGCTTGGTTCCTTTCTGTTTAACTCCGTCCAAATGTACTTCGCGAATCAGTGCATCGTGCAGCATAATAGAGATATCTCATACTTTCGAAAGTACAACTTTGGGGGGGAGGGGGGTACGGGGTAGCGACCTCATCTCATATCTTCTTGTCGGCATTTGAACATTGATTTGAAAAATTTGCTGAACGAGTTTGTCAAATGAATAGCTAAAGATTTAATCAACAGCCAACAGAACGTAATTTCAATGGTTGAGCATTGGAGTTTTAACAGTGGACTTCTGTCGAATACTCTTCATTTTGCCCGTTCGTTGGATCATTTAGTTTCTTTTTAATGCTCTCAGTTAACGTAATCATTCCTCCCTCGGAAATATTCTTCCCAGATCATGACGCAAGTTGGCCACGAGGGATGCGTAAAAAATACATTTAAAAAAGTCGATATTTCTTGAAGGAGGCTGCTTTACCTAGAATCACTCGTTAAAAATGGATTCAAACGAAGGAAAAGCAGCAGTATTCATAACTCGCTATTTTAGCCTCTGATGGCGGATCATCAACAGTGGCGAGGCATAAATGATCGATTTTCGATGCTCCTCCATTTGAAGCTATGGTAAAGAATCGATTGTTAATGTGTACGTCGCAAACACCCTCTTTATCGATCCTTTTCCGTAGGTTGAAATGGCAGATCAATCGATATACTGCAAAGCACGACACGCAACTGATCATCAACTTCAGTGGAAAATCAGGGTGCTTTCAGCTCCCGTCGATTCAGAGCAACGGTAACACGAAAAATAGGAAACCATAGCAAATATCCGCAACATTGTAGCATTAGAGATTCAACAAGGCTTGGCGAAATGTTAACACCTTGCCCGTCACACAAGTTCGGCTTCTAAACTAATTAGCACACACCCGGATTTCGGGTTTACAGCTGTAATCTGCGTTTGCGTAGGTTTGTTCGTTTCTTCAACTCGATCACGAAGAAAGTTTCTCCGAAAAGAGGCACGGGAATAAGCCACCAACGACCTCTAAACTGCCCACTACCTGACATTTAGACTATTTAAATCGGAGAAAGGAACTACACCATGTCCATTCTGAGGTATTTATATCCTCAGGTGAGATTAGGTTAGGCTTTAAGTAAGATCAGATGAAAAAATACGCTATTTTCCATCCATATTATCCATACGCCCAATCGCTCATTCACGCCTCGCCTCTGTTCATAACCGTTCAATAAATCCTCAAAAATCAGGGTGAACACTCTTCGTCGACAGTAAAACGTCAATTTCAGCGGAAAAACATCCGTATTCATTATCGACGGTTCTCGGATGGTAATTCTGGCAACTGGAAAGGTTTTCCAGCGGAGGGGGGGGGGGGTAGCTGGGGGTGCATTCAACGACCTCAACGGAAAGAGCGACGGGAATAATGTCAAAAGGCTAATGGGGCGAAGAGGCATAACGAGAGGCGAAACAAGGTAATTGCGGCACCCATTTAATCATCCGTCGAAAGCTGAAAATTTCAATCTGCAATTTCGCGAGTTAGTCGATTGATAATTATTCGAAAAAGTTAAGTCGAGTCGAGTCGGGTCGGGCCGGAGGGAGGAGGGTTGGACGGTGGCGCGAGGCGATTGATATTGATACTATCCAAGTTGGGCACCGTGCCCAATTGCCTGTCTCGAGCCGCGAATAATTTCCATGCCTCATAACCTCTCCCCACCCCCCCTCCTACCAACCTTCGAATTGTCTCCTTTCCTTTCGCAAGCTCGCATTCCTTGTTGCCTATCTTGGCTTCTGTCTCTGATTTTTTCGGCCACGCTCTGCGTTGGTTACTTCAGGATGTTGGCACACCGAAGTTTTCAGTTCAGTTTACTTAAGTTTTTGGTCATAGGAACCAAAGATACCTAACTTAAGATTAGACTAATCGAGTCGAAATGAGAAACAAGGGGAAATCGCGGAAACAAACCTAAAAATTAATATGAAAAACAAATGCAGGACGCTCAAGCTCATATCACCATGTAATTGCTGAGGTTTTTTTAACATATTTTTTATTTTACTATTAATTTCTTTTCTATTCTTTCAGTACTTGATAATGACACAGCAAGGTCGTCGAAATTTCCGGCATTTATTTTTCATGTTACTTTGTAGCCTTGTTTCCGCAATTTTCTCTTGTTTCTTAGTTGTCATGTTTCGGGCTGCTCCTTTGTTGTCTATTTACCTAAGTCCTCGGTGAAGAGAAAAAGTCTTATAGTATGATTGAAATTTGAGTCATCTGAACCAAGACTCAGTTTATCTGACCAAAAATGTTGGTTTCTTGAACCGAAAAGTTAGGGGCCTCGCATTTGAACCAAGGTTGTTTCTCCCGATGAGCCGAATAATTGCACACACTTCTCTCTTTCATTTAAGGGAAAAAAACCCTCCTTTCAAATGACACCCGTAAGTTTTTGGTTCAAGTAACTGAAATTATTTGTATTTTTCACCGTACTGGAAAAAAAGTATTTTGGATTCAGAGTGCAGACTCTTAAACAAAAAGACAAGAAAAAATACTCTTATTGATTCAATCGGGTGTTTGCTTGAATCAAATAAAAGAAATCAGCTTACATGAAGAGGCTTGGCTCTCGATTCAAGTCAAAACCCGATCGAATCAAAGGTCCTTTTTCTTGTCACAGTTTGTAAGAGTCAAGACTCTAGCTGCACGAGACTTTTTCTCCAGTGCGAACTCAGAATTATTTTCAGTAATCACACTCGGGTTTTTTTTTTTTTTTTTTTTTTTTAAAAAATATAATTTTATGAATAACGTTCATTATTTTTCCTTAAAACTAGAGTTTAACTTCCCAACGTTATAAATGGCGACACAGGTTTCTCGACTTTCACCGTAGCTTTGCGATGGCGGCAACAGTGTATTTCAGACACCAATCGAAGTTACCCTTGGGGCTGCGTGGACTTGGTCGCGGGGCCTGAGAATACTTTTTAATTACCCTTGTGGGAAATTACACGACTATAATCGGCTCGCCATCCAGGAAGAGTATCGTTAATTCTCCAGTCTATGAATCACTCCGCAAATTGAGAGTAGCGCAGCGAACAATGAAAACAACTCTTGTCATTATAAGAAAAGTTTTCTTTTCTCTGGAAAATTCTGATTCTTCAGCTGCCGTGGAATCTGTTTTCTTTCGAGCGTTTCGTAGCTCCGTCGGCGCGATCCCATACCGAAGAAAAGGAAGGAAAAACTTCATTTTATCTAGGAGAACTTCAGTGCTAATTTCCTTATTACAAGCCCGACAACAGTTTTTCCTCAGCAGTCATAAATCTTCAATCATTACCTCTAATAGAGTTGTTGGTTATGATAAATCCATGGTGTGAGCTGATGTGCTAAGGAGAACGCCGCATGAGTCTCCAGGCGTTGCCCAATTTCGTGTGATGAAGGGAAATTACGGAGGATTGTGAATATTTTTCTTCTTATTTATAGCGAATTTGATTAGCAGTTTATTTAATCTGAAGTACCTTCAAAAATGCAAATGGAAATATTCATACATTCCCTTCAAAGTAAATATTTTAACGGGGATTTGTAAAACGGCATTTCAACCCTCGCCCGAAATGAGAAGAGTGTGCATATGTTCAATATTGGTGTAATGATTTATCTGAAAGATTGATAGTATACATAGGACTTATTCTAATAGATTCTGCCTTTGTGCAATTTATATTTATATTTTGATCATTTATAACAACTAAACCCTCGAGCTCTTGAATTTATTCTCTTTTGAATTTCAAGGGATTTAGTGAGAAAATTCTCCGGCCGTAAGCATTCTTCAAAAAATGCTGGAAAATTCTGGAAATTCTGTAAGGCGATCGAGACCTCATCATGGTGGAAAATCCATGGGAGTAGGCGCGGCGTTTTCATATCTGTATGCTGCTGTGTTAAGGAAGAACGCCGTATGAGTTATCAGACGTTGCCAAATTTCTTTCGACAAATTACGAATTTTTGGAAAAAATTGTTAGTATTTTCCAGCTAATTTCTTAGAGAATTACATCCGTAAATTTATCCAAATCGTCTGGAAACTTCAAGGGAAAATATACCTAACTTTCTTCAAATATAAATATTTTCCTCGAGGAAATTTGACAACGTCTAAAGGCTTATACGACGTTCTTCCTTATCACGGCAATATGGGTGGCTAGTTTTTCTAGGGCTCGTCACAATTTTGATCCAGACCATCGTCAACTTGACCGTCAGAAGACGCAAGCGAAGTTGTTAAATCGCACTCAAATATTTGCCCACTTCAATATGTGAGATATCCAAATGTGGCAACTATGAAGACAATTTCAAGTTGCAGAGCTTAATTAATTGCAATTCACAATTGAATAACGAGCGAGTGAGTGATTGTAAAACCCCTCCCCCCTCTCTTTTGGCTACTGAATGCCTCGTTCGAGGGGTCAAGTGAGCTGGAGGAAAGGAGACCTCAGGGTCTTGGTATTTCAGCTGTCAACGCGGGTTGCCGCTTGTTCACACACAGGCTTTTTTTGCTTTAAAAAAATCGGTCTTCGGTTTCAACGATTGTTATTGTTTTACTCATCTTACCTTCGATATTATCGCAGGTTTTTCTCTGCATAATCTTTCGGTCCCTGCGAGCCGATTATTGAAATTGATGGACAAATTTCATGAATAATTTCACAGCCCTAAGAAATTTCTTGAAATATTTCGCAGCCCTGTGAAATTTCTTGAAATATTTCACAGCCCTGTGAAATTTCTTGAAATATTTCACTGAAATTTCAAATCTTTCATTTCTTTCCTACGTTTAATGCCACCCTGCAATATTGTCGTGTAATCGTATGAACCCGGAATAGATGCCAGATGTCGTTTAATTTGTTGATCGTTGATTATTTTTGAAAGAGGGGAATGATACTTAAAAAAACAGTAAATAAAAAAATATAAGAAAATAAAAGAACAGAGAGGCCTGTGTCAGCAATTTTAATGCATTGCTGGTGCAAATTCATAAAAAAGGGTAGTTTCCGGTGAACTTTCCAAACGGTTCGGCCTTGTTCACTCACAAACGGAATAATTTTAAACAGCGGTTACTTTTACTGTTTTTGAAAATTATCTGCTATAAAATAATGCATTTTTCATCCTCAATGTGACTACGCCAACCCGTATGGACACGTGGAATCGTAGAAGAATGTTCTTTGCGCAGGGTTGCCGTTTTTTGCTCTGAAATTGCGGACACTTCAACTCGAGCAGGGACTAAGAAATGATTTACGATCACTCTCGGGCATCTGCGCCTACCTCTCGGCCGAGTCGTCACGAGATCGGAATGCCAGTTGTGCAGCGCACGTTTGATAACCTGCCAATATTTACGTTTACCGCATTGCGTGAGCCTTCATGCGCCTTTTCAGTTTAGGATTCGATACTAACACCTTCAGCAGAGAGCACGGTAAGGTGGCTAGCGACCGACCGGAAAGCCGGGAAAAGTCAAGGAATGCACCTATACTGGCAAAAATCAGGGAAAAGTCAGGAAATGCGGACCTTGTTGGATCTTTTTCATCCATACTGCCGTGCTAAGCAAGAACGCCGTAAATCCATCAAGATTTATCAGGGTTGCCACAGTCAGGGAAAACCGAGAAATGGCAGGGAAAATGACGAAAATGTTAGGGAAAATTTGTTAAAGCACCCTCGTTCGCTTTCCAGAATGGGTTTGAGGTTTCAAACACCGAATTTTGCCTGAAAACTATTTTCAATTATGCCTTCCTTACCATCCGCCACATGGGAATGGGAATTTCATCAAAATGTGTCAGGGAATTTCATTTTCTAAAGTCACGTAACCCTAGATTTTCCCTCGTTTTTGGAACTTAAAATTTTATAAAGTAAAAACCGTTTTACCCACATACCTCAAATTTCCAAGTTAAGTTCTACAGAACATTTGCCAAAGAATTCGGTAGAATTCCCAAGGTACACAAGTTTTTCTGCGCTGATACATTGTTTCCAAAGAAATTAAAATGGCGTTTACGGCGATTTTGCGTTGCGCGGTATCCTAATGATTTATTTTTAATTTTAAACTTTGGCCCCTCCGCATACAAACGACTCGCGGTTCGGCATACGTCGACGATCGCGCTGCGCACGTCGTGTCGTGTCGTCGCACGGTATTGACGGCCTCGGTATCGACGAAATTTAAATTAATGAATTACCCCCGATAAACCGGGGGGGGGGGGGGGGGGTTGGACGTCGGACACGGACACTCGAAAGGCAGCCGCATGTAGCCGAGCTGCGAGTGTCGTGTTGCGGGTCGAGTGTCGCGTCGCACGCGGTACCCGATGTCCCATTGTTGCCAGATAGTGCTGAAAAATCAGCCCTTTTTCCAATATAAACCCATATTCTGACGCCAAATCTGGGAGCCTTGCGGTGCCCCTGTTCGGTGCACTGTCCTCGCCGGCCAAACCGCACACCGCCCACCCCTGGCCGAAAGACGCTTTTCACCGTCCACGGCAGCCGCTTCAACTTTGGCGGATCCAGCAAACTGGCAACATCGTTCTTCCCCATTTAAACCTATGGATATGTATCGATTCTTGTGCTCCGACAAGAATCGATTATTCAACATAGGTTTAAATGGAGGAATCCGGTGTTGCCAAATTGCTGGATCCGCCTCTGCGCTTCAGTTGCCGCGCTTGCGAGGGTCCGGAGAAACAGTGACCCGAAGCCTAGGGATTTTTCAGCATTGCTCAAGGCTCAGTCCCCCTAAATTTTAGCGCTGACACCACAATAAATAATTGAAAAATTGGATGATGTCATGATCCCACGATGAAGAAGTCGTCTTGCGAAATTTAAGGATTTTTATGATGAAGGGGGATTTCAGATTTTTCACGAAATCCAGCGATTTTTTTTTTCATCCTGCGGCAAAGGATTTCACTTCGGGGCACTGGGAGAAACACAGAGGCCGCATTTCACCGAAAAGGCTGGCGTATACTAAACTCCACGGAAAAAAAGAGGTAGAGGTTAAGACCCATCTTAATATTTGTAATTAATTGTGTTCCTGAGGGGAGTCTCCCCTGTAAAATTGTAACGAGTTGTAATCAATGTAATTTTACATTACCCCAACAAATGTATATTGAAAAAGAAAGAATAGGTTTTTACTTTTAAAATCTAGGGCAATCTTCAATTTTTGACCATTCAAAATTCAAAAGTAATGGTAGAGAAAAATCAATCGCATGGGAAAATATTACTTTTATTAGGTTTGATTTTTAATTTAAGAGCATCATTTTTAAACGATAGCCTCAGCTTTGAAGAGCTTGAATCGTTCATCGATAAGAGGTCGTTGAAGCACTAAATCGTACTAATGTGAGGGTGAACCTTGCTTATCGAGTCAAATTCACTCAACTATCTCTCCGAGGGCAGCTATGGTCCCGGAACATACGAGCTTTCAATATAGGTCTGCAAATACATCCTAATAAAATAATCAGTTGAAAAAAGAGGAAAAATCTAATGTCAAGACAACCGAAGATAAGAGAGACGTATGCAGGCCTCGTTTTTTAACTTCTCTCCCGAGTCCGACATCCTAGTTGGCAGCATCCAGCGGTGAGCGGAGTATTGCTAGGTCTCGCCTCGCGCCTTCAATTTTGCAGACGCAACGCGGACATCCATCAAGCACGAATAGTTGTATCTCTGCGCCGTTATCAACGCGCGTCCTTTCCTTTGCTCTATATCCTTGTGCTTGTTTCCGTTGGTCTTTTCGGAGCGGTACCCCGAAGGCTACGTGAGCAATGAAGCCGAAGATTAAAGAGACGTAATCATACCTCGTTTTTTAACTTTTCTCCGATTTGAGTGACATTTCACTAGCAGCATACACACAACGGAGCATTGCGAGTTCATGCTGCGCGCCATCGTACCTTCAATTACTTTGCACGCAATACGGACATCCATCAAGCACGAATAGTTGTATCTCTGCGCCGTCGTCATCGTTGAGGTGTCTCTTATTTTTGAAGAGAAAAATTGTAGTCGAAACTTAGTTTTATTGTCAAAAAGTAAGAAACTTCGGTTCGTGCGACGTATTAAAGTTTTTGAATAATTTTTCTGTAACCAGGCCCTTGGTTGAACCCCAAAATTCCACTATTGATTACAATCCTGCAAAGGTTAAAAGTCTTGATTTCGATGAAAATTTTTCGTCTCGATTAGATAATCAAATTTTTATTACTAATACTGAGATTCGTAGTGTGTACGCTGAGTATCGGTTTCCTCTGACGCGAATCAGTTCTAACGGCCGAAAACTTTTGTTAAAGCTGAGAACTTGAATGTAATGTATGCACCGATTCTCAGTCGTTACAATCAGAGTATATTTCCTCCATGTGACACAGCATAAATTCCGCCAAGGAAACGCGTTAAGCGTCGGTACACGTGTTAACATCCCAGCGAAAGGGTCTCGGAGTAGAAGCCAAGCGCTATGAAAAACCGCCCTAAGAAAATTCGGATGTGGCCAAATTTCTCCTGGTAAAGACGAATTTTCTGGAAAATCTCTATTTTCCCCCGTCAAATTTTACGGTTAATTGGAATAGCAATGCACTCTACTGCCGTATTTAAAGAATACCTTATGAGCCTTCGAACGTCCCCAAATGTCCTTCAATTAAAATAAGTTCACCGCAAAAATCGCGAATATTTTTTTAATTTTTAAATTTTTCAGATACTTTTGTTCGCAATTGAATCCACAACACCTGACGATTTCAAGGGAAAATATGCGCAACTCTCCTCAGAAATACATGTTTTACCCAGAGATCCTTGGTAACTCTCGAATGTTCATAGTCATACGACGCTCCTCCATAGCACGGTAGTCTAGTGCATGTGAAAATTTAGAGGGAAAAAATTGATAAATTTTCTTTAAAAAATGCTTGATTTACTGGAAGTTTGGCAGAATTCTATTGTGAATACGGTGTTTTTCCTTAACACGGTAGATTACGCACCCTCTATTTATTCGCGTATCTCGGCGGCCCATCTGAGGCCCTAGCTGGCTCGCCGCACAGTGAAACGAGTCAACGGAAGAGTTCGGACCAAATTATGAAACTTTAAAAGCTTATAACTCCGTTTATACAAATCTGTGAGGCTTTGAAAGTGGCTCCGTCGGTTTCCTTTCGAAATTTTCTTTTGAAAGCATCCCTTTTAATTGAAAATGCGACGAAATAGACATCAAAATTTGCAGTTCTAGTAAAAAAATTTATTGTTCGACCTCTCTGATTGACTGGATCCAGTGTGCGGCGGAGCCTGGAAAATTATCCGATTCGACAACATTCGCTTCCGAGCTCTTGTTTACATTTTTCCTTCGGATAGGTTATTTTCCGGAGGCGCCGGGCTGGGCCCGCGCAAGGAAACGCGCTCGTAATGGGCTTTTCCCCTCTCGAAAACTCGGCTTGCACCGGGAATTTATTCCCATCGAATTGAATACTCCCGGCTCGGCGTCAAACGCGCAACCCACTCGAGATACCCGGCCGAGTTGCGCGGTTTCGCGTCGCGGGGACAGAGTGCCCCTGTGGAGAACGTCGCGGTTTTTTGAGCCCTCGTTGCCACCGTGACGTCAGTCTAGATGTCTTTGCGCCCCGTCGCACGCTCGGCCGTGTGACTGTGAACAGAGGCCAAAACTCAACCTGTAAATACACCTGACAACGTAACAACTCAGATGCTTCATGATATATTCCTCAAAATTTACGGAAAAAAATGTTTATTTTTTTTTTAAAATTTGTTAAAAAAAAAATTTCATTTTTGTTAACTTTTTTTAAAATTTTTTTTTATCCTTTTTCCATTTTTTTTTTATTTTTTTTTATTCCAAAAAAATGGGTCAGTTTCAACGGCCACAAAATAGTGTTTAGATCTCCGTTTCAGATCGAACTACATGTAATTTAGCTAAAATGTATAAGAAGTGTCTAAACAGCACTCTCTACGTTCAATATTAATTATTACAGAAATATCGCGGTTTGAAAAATTCAGTTCATGACGTCACCCACCGCGGTAGTGACACCCTTGGTTTCTTCCACCTTGCTTTCATCCGAGTTTCACGTTGAATAACCAGTGCAAATGTCTGTCTTCCTGACTGATGAAACTAATTTGGAGGAAACCAAGGGATTCTCTACCGCGGTGGATGACGTCATAAACCAGCTTTTTCAAAGCGCGATATCTCGGTTAATATTGAACGCAGAGAGTTGCTGTTCAGACAGATCTTATTATTTTTAACTGATTCACAAGAATCAAGCATCAAAACCTGATTATACAACCAGCGCAGCTGACCCGTTCATTTTATTTCCTCCCCACTCTGGGAGCCTTTCAGATCGACTCAATCGAACATAGTGTTAGCCGCGTTTGAAAGTCGAAAACGATGGTGTGCGCTGAGGGGAAAGCCGGGCGCCTCGGCAGCGCCGCGCGAAATGACTGACGATGCTCGCTTGGTCTCGACGTTAGATTTTCAGATTAAATTTTCCCCAGCTCAAAAACGTACGTCACACTCCCGTTAAGTGGCGAACGCACCGAATTCGGCTCCCGCATAATCCCCCGACTGCGTCTCGGGACGGGTTCCCTCGCTCCTCGCAGGGCTCGCCGCACAGTGGATCGAGTCAATGGGTGAGGGCGGACATGATTTAGAAACTTCCAAAACGTATATCTTCATTAATATGCTATTTTGATGTTTTAAAAATAGCTTCATTGGTTTCCTCGTAAAATTCCCTGTAAAAAGCACCCCGTACAATTGATATTGTGATGCGATAAACGTAAAATTTTAAAATTTCTGTCAACAATTTTATGTCCGACCTCTTCCATCGACTCGATCCACTGTGCGCCGTTCCTCGGAATGGCGCCGGGGACGTTTCAATGACCAGTTTGAAATGTGAATATGGTTCCAGCCGGGCTTCTCCGCGGTTCGCCCTCCCTTAACTGCGCAGTAAAACAAAGATTCCTTGGCTCCGATTCCGCATTTTATCGAGTTTTTCCGTCCACGGTTCCGTGTTGGTGGATGGTGAATTTTGAGCGACCTCCCCCGATAGCGGAAACGATGTTAGATGGAGAAAGGTAACTAGATTACGGAGTTCAATTTATGCCAAGTTCTCGCGCTGATAATAGGTGCTTCATACGGGAGTCCAAGTTCGAGTCGCAGGAATGAAACTTCTGGGCTTTTTACCCGTTAAACAACACAACAAAATTATATTTCTTCTTTTTAAGTCGTTCTTGGGACGCCACAAGGACTCTGAGTTGGTACTGTGATTAGTATTGACTAACTCTATATTTTTCCTAACTTGGCAAGTGAGATTTTTCCCGGGGACAGATCCCATGAAACGCTCCGTGGAGACAAGGTCTAAGAGACTACGCATACCGTAAACCAACATAGGTACCATTTCTTTTTAGCTTGTGATAGTTGAAAAACATATGCCAAAAATTTAATAAAAAAATTTAATAAAATCAGTGAAAAGACTCAGGTCTCATCTGTCATTCCCCATTTTATGCATGTAAGTTTTTGTGTACCTCAATCTAAAAACTGAACTTCGTGTCGATTTCTGGGACACAACAAGTAATTTGTGGACAGAACTTGTTCGGCAGAACAATAAAATGTGCTTGTTGAGCATAAATCAATCCATAACTTGTTTTTTAATAATTTTTTATATTTGGATTTTTTTTTTTATTTTTCCTCTTTTCTTTGATTCGCGGTCGGCATGACTAGAATGTCTTCATTCTTGCGAGTTTCTAGGGTATGGTTTTTCATTACTGAGTAACATCGAGTCTTTGAATGTCTTTTTTCACGATCTCCCTTGCAAGGACTCCTGGAAGGGTAGGTCCATCGGTTAAGGGTTCAGTGGTGAATCATCGACTATAGATGTCTCCCCATTTGAAACTATGATAAAAAATCGATTAGCCAGGTACACTCTGCTAGTCGATTCTTTTTCATAGGGTTAAATGAGAAATCAATCGATTCATCGCAGAGCGGGACACGGCACTGAAAGGGTTGTACATGGAAACCGTCGACTCACCGCAAGGGTAGTTTATGTAAATCGAACCTGAGGGAGGACGGAGTGCGCCGGGCGAGGGGGATGGGGGCTCCACAAACACGATTAAGCACTGAGAACGGAGAAACTGTGGCAAAGTTGAAAGTTCAACTGGAAATGCATTAGCGAGGAGCAGGCAGGCGGGGGGGAGAGGGCGCCGAGGAACCCGCTAATAATTCAGGCGGAACACAAAAATACGGGCCTGCTCACCGTCTCAACGACACTGTTTCACAATTTAAATGCAATCCAAACGATTGGCGCCCGTTTAATTTTAAAAGCCGACGCTCTCGGTCGAGTGGAGGTGATGGCTGGTGGGGCACCCCTAATCGATGGAATTTGCAAGTGTCGAAAACCGCGAGGTACTTCGGCTCTCCACTGCCCCCCCCCCCCCCCCTCCCCCGCCCCTCCCCCGCCCATAACCTCGCTGCCTTCGCCCTTTGAAATAGAGTTTGGGACTCTTTGAAGAACCCTTGAGTATATTTTACTTTTTTCGATTTTTCTAGTCTATACATTTAAATTTTAGAAAATCTCCCAAATGCACTTTATAACCTCACAATTTTGCATCTTCTACTCTGG
The DNA here is from genome assembly GCF_918797505.1 of Bemisia tabaci. Classification (NCBI taxonomy): domain Eukaryota; kingdom Metazoa; phylum Arthropoda; class Insecta; order Hemiptera; family Aleyrodidae; genus Bemisia; species Bemisia tabaci. Next base: position 6,872,756 of record NC_092794.1, read on the forward strand.
GAAAAGTAACATGATATAAGCACAAATATTCATGAATTTGTCATCAAGAAGATTTATTTTCGCATCAAGGATAAAATCGCTTGAATGAAGCGCGTTTCTACCTGATATGAGCATTTCCAAGCTCTCTTCTGCAAGGCTCTTCTGTATTCTTCCTCCAGTCCAGCTTCCCTTTTGGCGGCGGGATCGGTGCCGTATTTAAAATTTTGAACGCGTCATTCCGATCCATATCTCAGGAAAATTGCCCGTCACCTCCACTAATTTCAAAATGCGTAGTTATCGATTTGAATAGAATGTCCGAGAACAATGAAAATCACAAGGCCGTATTATTTAGGCTTTTTAAGCTGCTTCATCTTTGCTCTGCTGTTGCGAGCTCGAAACTGCGAATCGCAACACCTCAAGCAGAATCTCACCCGTGCTAATTTCTCATTAGGATCTTTGTTCAATCGATTCCTACCCAAGTGTTCGGTTTTAAGTATTTTTCGGTCCTTGGAATTTTCTGATCAATGAAAGTCTCGTCAGAATCGCTCAATTATTCAGAACAAAGAATCACATACCACCCGTGGCTAAGGACGACTTTCAAATTACGCAATACGTGATCATGATTTTCAAGCATAGCTCAAATCGCGAACATGCGTGTCTCTTTCCTTATGAGACGTATTTCGTACTAATTAAGATTTGTTTTCTTCTTTTTTTCCTTTTTTTTGTGCGAGCGTATTCAAGTTTTTTACATATAATGTGTATTTGTATTTGGAAGTAAAACATTTTGTATTAAAAGTTACGTTTTTCGTCTGTTTCAGGTAAAATGCAATTTTATGCACTGACCGTGTGCCTTCCTAAAAACTGAGGAGTTCTTAAAATGCATGCAAGTGAGTTCTTAATCCTTTGAATTCGTATACCCGCATCCAACGAAAGCAAAGCCTAGGATCTACAATTTGTAGAGATCAAGGTGAAATGACCCCAGAGGTTTTGAAACACCGCGATGAAGGACGCGTTTTCCAGGTTTACCATCGATCATCAAAACCGTGATGCCGAGAAAGAACGCCGTATAAATTTTGAAGAGTACCAAATTTTGATTCTCTACGACAACACGGCAGAAATACCTCTTGCAATAAGGGTGACTAAATAGATTACATTCGGACGTATTTCTGCTGAAAGGAACTGTAGACGAATAATAAAGAAGCTGTGTGCTCTAGAAAGCTGCGGATAAAAAACCATGTAAAAGTTGGCGTGATTCCCTTCAGGAAAATGGAAAAGCGGTAGTTTACACTATACCTAACGAAGCTAAGTGACAACTGTGTGCGGCACTCATGAGCCATGGGCATGTGACAAGAGCGTTTTGGACAGGGCTCATGAGTTAAAGCGGCATCGTTAAACTCGTCGAGCCCGTACGTCACCGCTGACGTCACTGGCGCTTTATAATCCCCATTCATTCTTACGGTCCTCAACCAACAAGCACAGCATTTTCTTTCCCATCCACGTCTAGTTTCGTTTAGGCAGAAATGCGTCCATTTTTGAAACAACACGTGTGCCATCCGTTTCCGTATGCAGATAGGTGCTTTCACCGATGCTCCAAAAGTAGTAGTTCACAAATGCAAAATATACTGCCGTGCTAAGGAAGAACGCCGTTTGAGCCTTCAGACGTTGCTAACTTTCCTTCGATAAAAACTGAATTTACTGGGTTAATTGTGAATATTTGTTTCCAAAATTTTCAGACAATGTTTTATAGCAATTTCATCTAAAACATCGGAAAATTTCAAAGAAAAATAAGCATGAATGCCGTCAAAAATACATGTTTTATCAAGGGAAATTCGGCAACTCTCGAATGTTCTTACGGGGTTTTTCCTTAGCACCGCAGTATAGTATAAATCATTTCGAGTTTCGATTTGTTTCGTCCAATTGCAATTTAGATCGAAGACTCGTGCAAAAACGTATATCTCATTCTTGGACTCAAATGCTGTTCCATTCATGTGCCCATTGTTCTGAGAAATTTCTCACGAGATTGAAATATGCTGGAACACTCGTCGAAGAGGAAGCCAGCGGACGTCATAAGTAGGACTAATTACCGGAGTTGCAGCCCCCTTTGGTGCGGAAACATACGCTCTCATGCATCTTTATGAGCCTCCTCATGTCGCCTGCTAAAAATAGCACGGACCAAGATTCGATGACGCAGGCATGGCTTCTTCGGTTATTCTTATCGAGTATGGGTGTATGACTGCGTCACAACTAAGACTTGCTCCTTTTTTGCAATGATATCTCGATGACTAGTCAATCCATGGAACACTCGGCTCCTAAGAAATTTGTGAGAAGTGCCCGTTGGGAAAGAAAGAGAACGAGAATTGGGGGGCTTGCAGAGGACAAGACTAGAGTCCCTTTATACTGAGAGTCAAGTCAATGTGAATCCATTTCTGATTGGTTCCCGTATTTTAGGCCTTCGCAGTGTCACAAACGGGAATAAAGATTATATTTTCACCGATTGCAAAGATTATAATCTGGAATGGACCAGGGAATTACGGGTTCGGCAAGGAACAAACGGAATGAGAGAAGGAACGGAGAAAGTAGTTTGAGAATGGGCCGATCAAAGATTACGAAAAACGTTCAATTTCTGTAATCTTTATTCCCGTTTGTGACTCCATGAGGGGTGTTGTCTTGAATCTCAGTATAAAAGGACTCTAGACAAGACGTCCATCTTTTGAAGAAGTTGAGAGTATAGATACCTCAAGTAGAACTAGTCTTACTGCATATTCTGTGAAAAATTCGCTCCCGAATCCGCTCAAAAGGTCAATTTGAACTTTCCTTCATGGCTCTATGTAATTTCGAAACTTCGGACTTCGAAACTACCGACATGTCGAAATATGGAGCTCTTAGAGCTCTAAAGAGCAGTTGACTTAGGAACACAAAACATGTCACAGCCGATCTTCAGATTCTAATGTCAAAGCGAGATGGCCAAAAATTTCCACTTTTCCGCATGAATGAGCGAATATATGCAAAAACCGTGCTTCTCAGACAACGGGTCGTAACAATCGTACTGATAGTTCCTCTCGATGATTCGAATTCATACATCGGTTGGCAGGCCTTTTGAACCCTAAAAGCTCCATGACTTTCCCTCAAAATTACGGGCATGTTCGTACTCTCCTTATATACTGCCATGCTAAGGAAGAACACCGTATGAACAATCAAGAGTTGCCAAATTTCCTTCAGTAAAATTTTCATTTTTTCGGAAACTTATGAATATTTTTTCCTTGAAATTTTCAGGAACTTAAGGTGAAATCGTAAACAATGTTATGTAAAAAATGGGAAGAAAAATATTCATAAGTTCATTTGGAAATTTATGTTTTATCAATCGAAATCTGGCAACGCCTAAAGGTTTATACGGCGTTTGTCCTTAGCACGGCAGTATAGGTACACTGAAAAAAAATTCTCGGCGGTTTTACCAAGGTCCGTTGGTACCTTTACCATCTCACTTTTTTTACCAATTATTGGTAATTTTACCAAGACAGACTGGCAAGCTTACCTAAAAACCGGTATTTTTACTGTTTTTTTCTGGTGAGAATACTACTTTTATTGGTAATCAATTCCCGGTAACTTTACCATTTTATCTCGGTAATTCTACCACAGTCGATAAAAAATATTGGCGTGTTTACCATGGACCAGTAAAATTACCGAGGAAGATCAATAATTTTACCGAGATTTCTCGGTAAAATTACCAATTCCATAAATGGTAATATTACCAAGAAAAAACTGGGATCAAATGGAACCCTGAATTCTTGGTAATTTTACCCTTTTCTTAGTAAATAGTAAATATACCGAGATTATTTTTTCAGTGTGATTTTGAGTATTTGAGTCCAAGATGCCTCTACCCGGACGAGCCAAAAATCAAGAACTTGAAGACTACGTTTTAAGCGGAAATAACCGCGGGAAGAGTCGTTCCCGAGACGGGATTGGAGGGTTTCGTTTCCGCGGGTGGCGGGCGCGGTTTTTTTTCCGCACAATTTGACAAAGGCCCATGTCGGTAGCCCACTAAGCGTGAGTCGTTAAAGTAATGCGAGCCGCGCTTTTGTGTTTTCCCGCTCCGTTTTAATAATTCCCCCCCGACGCCCCCCCCCCCTCGCCCATCCCCCCGGGTCCGGGCCTTTGTATCGCGGGTTGCAGCAGCGTCGAACCTACGCGAATCTTGCCGCTTATGAAAGTTGATGAAAGAGCTTTAATCTCGGGCCGGGTTTGCGCGGCCGGGCGGTCCGACTGTCCGCGCCGGGCCCCAGCCCCGGCACGCCGGCTTCGGAAACTCGACGCAACCCGGATTTCTCCCGGGCGCAGCGGCGCGGCGCAACTTCTTCCGCCCCCCCCCCCCCCTCGCCTCCGGGGGGGACTACGGTGCTTTTGCCCCTTAATGACTGCCTTGGCCGTTGCGGCTGGTTTATACCCTCTTGCATGCCGTGATATGAATGGTGTGAACAGGGTGCCTCCTGGTCTGGAAAATATGATGATTTTTCGAAAACGGCTCGGAAATACTGAAAAAGCACGGGAATTTCGCAATAAGGCCTGGAATTTTTTGCTTTAGACTACGCGTGTTTTTTAAAACAGTCGAAAGTGAGCTCTCTCTTGCGCATTGATTCTGAGCACAGCATCTTCCCGCCATAGCGCAATTGTGCCACTAGATCCTTGAGCCACTACTGAATTTCGAATTTCCTGGCTACGTATTTTTTGTCACGAATGGAGATTTGCATGCACATTTTTTATTGTTTCGTCTGATAGTGCTTAAAGAGCTAATTTCACGGTATTTTTTATATAATTTTTTTCTGATATGGGAAATAGTATGAAAATAGATTTACAAGTGAGAAAATGCACAGCTTAGTGACGTCATCTGGCGGCATTTCCCGTTTAAACACATGTATTCTACCAGATTGGATCATATTGTCATATCTTCTCAAATGATTGTTCAATTCATGAACCGGGGTATCTTGATCAGTTCACTCAGTAGTTTGCACTTAAACACGAAATTCATCAAATTTCAAGCACCTGCAAATTCTCTATTGCGCGTGAGAAAAAAGTATAAAACACAGCAGTGTCGTCCTCTGCGCGGAAAAATGTCCTACTACGCAGCGCTGAAGCTGCACGTTAAAAACTTTAGGTTGATGAAATTTTCGAGTAGATCCGAGCGTCTATGAAGAAAGTTTACAAGTAAATAGTATCATAGAGGTGGTAGGTTTGCCGATCGGTGGGGCGCGCGTAATCCTATTAGGTGCCGTTATTGTCTCAAAATTCAATGATAATCATAGCAGAAGAATTTCCTGGAAGCGCACAATGCAGTCGGGGTGTTTTTTGTCGCAGGTAACGAAGCGTGGTCCCTCCGTCGTCGTCGGGGCTCCTCCGCTCCATAACTCGCGGAAAAATGACTTCGTCTTGGGCGAGTTTCGTCACGGCCAACTTTTCTCCGAGACAGATAAAAGGTGGCTTTCAATTTTACTCCAGGACAGGAAATTACTTGTTTGATAAGCTTTGAACCCTATTTTCAGCAGCCTTTAATTAAGTAAAGTTGCCCGAGGCCTTCGTCCTTCGTCAGGAACTCCTTAAAACGGCGTTGTCGCTGTGACGAATAATCCTCGAATCGGGGGAAAACTGGAGTGTTTTTTTTTTTCTTCTCTTTTCTTAATTCATTTAAAAAATGACGTAGTTATACAATTAACGATTAACAGTAAAGTAAGATGATATAGTTATACAATTAACAATAAACAGTTAATATGACATCGTTAAACAATTATTAAAGATGACATGGATAAATATAAAAGATGACATGGTTATACATATGTACAATCAACAGTTAACAATTTGAGGAAGCCTGGGTCTGACGTTTGGCAATTCAACGGGGGGAAAACTATAAAGTGTGGTATGGCCAGCGGGCTGATTTTTGAAATCAATAGACAAAGCGATGGACATAGAAAGTAAAGAGAAAATGGAGCTATCCTTTTGGTTGAAACGGGTGGCTGTTATATACCAAGGGCGAAAATGTGTGTGAACCCCATGGGTTGCTGTTGGTTAGTCCATTACTCACCTTCTTTATCCATTGCAACCACCTGTGATTGCTTCATTTTCTTTTAACCTACTTTGTATACAGCTTTGTCTATCGATTTCAACAGTCAGCCTGTAGAAATGCAAAATGAATTCGACCTCGGCTGAGAAATGAAATTTCAATTTCCGTGATTTTCTCAGATGCAACTCGTCACAATTATTCCGGAATCCGTGAAGGAACATAAGAATTTGACTCATAATATTTTTTTATTAAATTAAGATATAACTGTTTGTGTGCGTTTCATGGCATACTGACTAATACTGAGTCCATCGCAGATACAAAAGTTATGAAAGGTTTCATGAAAATTCATGTTATAAAGTTTCATTAAATTTTTCATATCAAAGTGCGACTTCGAAATTATGTTTCTAATTACATGACTTAAACGAGCGAGAGAAATGTTACGCTAACTACGAAAAAACGTATTTGAAACGAACGTTTCAAAATTCAGAGAGAACAGACGTTTTTCCTGAAAAATATGGAACATGTCGGAGGTAGAGGAAGAAGGAGAGCTCCTGATGAGAATCTGGATGCTAAGTTCACGATGTTTCTCCTCACGTCATGTAGGTTGAATTTTAAACCTCGTTGATGGAGTGGAGGTGGACGTCAAGATCTTGTAGAAACCGCCCAGCATTTGATGTATCACCAACCTCAAACTCCTTGTGAGAACCTACTTTTGCGGCCACCCGCGCCCATGCAACAACCAAGCTACCTTAACCTTTAATGATTTTCATCGCCTTCACTTTAATTATTTTCATCGCCCTTCTGAAACTGTTGGATCACGCTATCCCTCGGATTCATACGCGATTTCCAATAGTTATTGAAAAGATAAGGGCTCGAAACAGTGATGCCAGGCGTACGGATTTATCCGTGCCGCGCGGACATTCCCTATTCCGACACGGACCGCGTACTGACGAAAACCTTATGGGAAAAACGCTTCCCCATCTTAAAATATCCGTACGCGTGACGTCACAGAATGACGCTCAGCCAATAGTAGCACGGAGAGCGGTAGAGCGTACGGATCTCGTACACGGAGCACCCGGGAACACTGGCTCGAAATGACGTCTAGCAGAAGTATGCAGATATTAGTTTAACACGGAAAAAAGCACGAGGTTTTTGGCTGGTATGAATATATCCAATAAATCGAGGTAGTACCTTAATTAATTGTGGTAGTACCTCAACCAATAATGGTAGCACCCCAATGAATTAACTTTACTTACCCAAATGTTGCGGTACTACCACAATTAATTGGAAACGTCCGTATCATCCAACTAATCGGGGTAGTACCACAATGTGAGGGGGTAACCCCTGACTCTTTTTTCCCGTGGATTTCGGAAATGGTACTTTTCATTAAACAGGACTGAAGGGAGATTTTAATCTCTTTTTCTTCAAAATGCCCAACTGTAATAGAGGTCCACCTTTACTTTGAGTTAAGTTGAATCGACCGTCTTCGTTTTCATTTCACTTCATGGTGGGAGCAAACGGGAATTGAAAATGAAAAAAAAGGATAACAAGTTTCTAAAAGTCAGACGAACACTTAGGAAAGTAAGAAAAAGTACTACAACTATGGAAATCCAGGAAATAATACAAAGTACCGACGTTAAGTTCAATATTTAAATTTTTTCGTCACCCCGAAACGGTACACCGACTTCATGTCCACTTTTTTTACGTCCACAGACTTTTCGTCCACAATTTTTACGTCCACAGTTCTAAAGCCCACACTATTGTTAAGTCCATTACTTAAATGTCCATTAAGTTTAGTGCACAAATGTAAAGTCCACTAAAATCAAATTCAAGCGTCATATTTTAGTCCGTGTGTAAAATTATATCGACAATATCGAAATGAGAAAATTAAGAGAGAATGAGGTGTTGTTATCGTAACTCATATTTTAAATGAAATGTTAATATCTTCTTTTGATTCATCTTTTCAAATTGTCTTTGGTAAATACTTGGTTTCGTTTCTATCCTTGAAATTTCCAATATAAAATATGCCTTAAATGCACATTCTTTTTTTTTTTAATGAAATTGATTACTTCATTTTAAAAACATTTACATTTTTAAAACGTGGTAAATATTTGTAAAACCTTTTCCAAGCAATGGCATCGATATGAATCTCAATGAGCCGTAGTTGTGATGAAAGGAACTGTACAAAAATTAATAAAAGAGGAAAAAAATCTAAGAGGCACGCAATTTTTTGTTTTTAACTTTTTTGTACATCGACCTTCTTGAGTCAAATACGTCCAATTTTGAGCGTTCAGTTGCGCTTACACCACGCTGCAGCACAGTAAAAGCCCAAAACGTAAAAGAATAAATTTGAATGCTTTGGAAATCATTACATTTGACACGGAACGACTATTATATTTACAAAAAACACATTATATTTTCCAGTAGTACATATTTCTTTTGCATCAGTTTAAAAGGGAATAATCAATGCAGAGAGTGCGAAACATTTCAAAATCATGAGTTGAAAAACGCTGACTCCGCGAGTTTAAATATTAGAGCCTAACACACGAGCGGAGCGGCGGCGTGTTAGCAGAGCAGAACGCGCACTGGCGCCTACAAACCTAACGGGATACTTCACGCATTGCGCAACGCGTGAAGTATCCCGTTAGGTTTGTAGGCGCCTATGCGCGTGTCACGCTGCGCTGGTTGCCTGCCGCGCCGCAACGCTTTAAGCAACTATTTCGCGTCAGAGGCGTTGCACACGCACAGTATCCTACAAGATTGAAGGCGCACGAAATAAGTAGTCAAAGAGGACTTTCAATTTTGACTGCATCTGTTACTGAAAAATGTTTAATTTGGCATTGGAGCGTTTCCTAGGCTCCCGCTTTGGTTTTCATCTTATCATATCCGTACAGTGTACACATGAACTTATGTTTTTATCTGCTCTTAGAGTCTGTTCTCTTTCTTGACTTGATTCATGAATGAAGTGTTTTTAAGAATGAAGGAACTCTTCACCTCTCTCAATTTAAAAATCTAAATTTTTGTATATACTCCCATTTTCAAAATTCTCTGTAAAGACGTTAATAGCCTGTGACGTTGAACGTCTTAAAATATACTAGCCAACTAACTAGTAGTAGTATGCGTTTATTTTTGAGGTGGTTCCTGTCATTTAAATGAGAAGTAAAAAATGTGGACATAACATGTCCACAATTTGGACAATTTTGGACCTATTCATGGTTGGACATTAAATCATGTGGGCTTAATAAAGACTGGACTTAACGTTTAGTGGACATAAAAAGCGGCGGACATTTATTTAATGGACGAAAGGTAGGTGGACATAAAGTCCTGGAAGCCCCGAAACAAGTCAGTGAATTCAGAAATTTTGAATTTTGCGACGGGAATTTCTGTGGGGGACGGGGACCTTGTTCATACCTCACAGCTTGCAAAAAGTTAGGAACAATTGAGGAAATATCGACGAAATTATACCAGACCACGTATCTCGGTTTGCCACGAAAAGGCTTGCCGTCATACTTTATTCTTTAAATAGAAAACTACTTAACGTCAGTTATCTGAACCTTCTGTGTTTTTTCTTCTCTGGGCGAAGAATACTCTGTGAAAATCAAGAAATGATACTGATTTGTTCTCCTAAGAAAAATACAATGGGAGCGGAAATTTTTAATCACCGCATACGAGATACGTGGTTTGGCAGCTTCACCATCGATATTGAGTTCCACGCCATAAAAATTCAGAGAGTTAGCTTAGAAAAAAAATGTTGCCAGCTAAGGAAAAGACGAGATCATCGGTTGGATGGCTGCTAGGTTTTTATTCTCCTTTGGAAGGAACCAATAATAGAAGGCTTGTCTAAATTATGTGGCTCGCACGAATGGGGGCTCTTCAATCCGCGGGATTTAGCATCAACACCACGTACCCATTAACGAGGCGTCATAAAGAAAGAAGTTAAGAATAATTAAGGAGCAAATTGAACGCTAAACTCGAGGCGGGAGGCTACCAAGCCTATTACCCCTACATCACGTTTCTTTTTTCCGCCTTCTCGCCCTTTTCAAAAGTTCTCTGTCGCGCGAATTTCTGATCCCGAGGCTTAATTTTATCGCTTGTTCCTTTCCGCATCCTTTGAGTAGTTGACATCACAAGTTGAGACAGTCCATTAAAGCGCATAACGATGTTTCGATTCCACTCCAACTCATTTTTTCCCCCTTCCCCCTCGTCTTCGTCTTTTTTTTCTCCTTTTTTTTCGGAGCGGGTATAAAAACTCGAGAACCCCGTCCGTGGCGAAGGAAGGAGAAGGGAGAGGGTGGCCGTAGCCGCCGAGGGAGCGTGTCGATGAGGGGTGGTGCGGGGGGAGGGGGGTTCAAAGTTACTCCACCGGGGGCTTAGAGCGCGAAGAAAAATCACCTCAATTATTAGATAAAATTCATTGCATGCGTCGCAGATAAAATCTACCAAGTTTTTGTCCTCTCAGCATCCCTTGGTGCAAGCGGCGGCGGGTGACGGGGCGGGGGCGGGGGAGGAGGGGTCGTTTTTCACCAAGTTCCCGATGGATGAATGGTAAGTCATCACGGCTTGATGATTGATTAATGACGCACAATTAAGCGCATCGCTTCCTAGTGGAACGCGACGGCCCGCGTGTCTCCACCGCTCGCCGCCATTTCGGCGGCCAAATCTTGCAGCGACACCCGCGTTCGGTCACCTTTCGGTGTCCATTTATCCTCCTCCCGCCCCCTCCCCGCTTTCAGGGATGTCCCTTGAATTTTCGCCCTTTCAGGGCAGCGTTTTATTCAGCGTTCTTGCTGACTCCGGCCGCCCCGTCTCTTTGTTTTTGTCTGTAGTTCCGGTTTTATTTTTCACGCTTTTTTTCGCTTCCTCTACTGCTCCGAGGGAGGCCATCGTTTAATTACGTAACGCCGAAAGAACAATTTTATACCTCCTGCAATGCTGTGGAACGTATGTGATGATCCCTTTCAAGATTCACGCCTGCCCACTGCCCAGCCTCTTCCCTTCCGTCAGGTTCAAGAAAATACCTGAAATCAGAATGATTCACACATAGTTGGGAACAAATAATCCCAACAAATTGTAAATGTTCATTTTCCACCGATTTTTGTTGAAATGAAACGCATTTCAATGTGGAATTGTTGCTTGTCAACTATACTGATGACATGAATAAGATTCGATTCTTTGATTTGAATCTTGTTTCAACTTTCTAATTGCCCTACAATATAGCTTCATTATTACATAAACCCTCCTTAAGAAAATATAAAATAATAAATAACTTTCTAACTACCAATTACATCATTAATATAAACTTCGAAGGATTCTGCCTTTTTCTATTTCACTCGAGGGGAAGTGTCCCCTCCCGGACTCTCTTCCCCACCCGGTGACTGACGCTGCGCTGTGCTGAACGGTTCAGCCTGAACCTTTCCCCTACGTCTGACCGTTCCCCACTCCTCTGTCAATCGAACCATATGCCACCGCTTACGTATTGTCGCTCGCCCACCCAGGTACCTACCGGCCAGCGGTCGGTTGATGGTAAATCTCGCTCATGCTCCTACGCAGCTACGCATTGATTACCTACGCCAGCGAATTACTTTCCAAATAATTAGAATTTCTTCGATAATAGTTTTCTTTATTTATTCGACGGTATTTTTTCTCTGTTCTACTGTGATTTCCTTGGTTCTCTACTGTGTTTGACTGTGTTGAAATTTATATTAATACTCACACGGAGAAAAAACTTCGTGCATGGGACCCGACGTTGAGATCATATGAATCTCTTAAAACTTGAGGTCCAGCTGCCGAAATTCGGGTCAGAAATCTGAAACACTTCGGTATGCACCGAGTACTTCAGATGTGTGACCTGAAACCTTCGGTATATACCGAACTACTTCAATTGTCTGACCCGAACTTCGGCAGATGGACCTTAACTTTTCGGATGCGTGATCCTAAAACTTCAGAGATCCATATGATCTCAGCTTCGGGTTCAGTGGCGTAACGGACTTCCGCTGGGCCCCCCTGCAAAATTTTTTCTAGGGCCCCCCCCCATGTCGATAAAATTCCAAAATCATCCCCCCTCCCGCCCCTCTACTTCCCTCACCCCTTCCCGTTTTTTGGCCCGAGAAATTTCAAATCACGGACTTGGACTTGGAATGCCTCTCCCCTCACTGTCCCGGATCCCGTACCCGATTAAATGGGGCCCCTAAAGGATCAAGGATCTAAAGGGTGGCGGGGCCCAGCCCAGGCCCAAGGATCTACAAAAGGGCCCATGCAGGCCCAAGAATCGAAGGGCCTCCAAGGGCCTTGTGGGCCCTTTAGATTCATGGGTCACCCAAAGCCCGAAATACCTACGAAAAGTGACAAAAAAGAGAAAAATTTTAGTAATCACTGAGTGGACATTGGAAGGCAGGGGCCCTTCAGCAAAAAAAAAGTTAGGAACAGTCCAAAAGAAGTATGAAAAACCCTGAGCTAACAATAAAAATCAGCGGAAGAAGCCCCATCTCGGTAAGTAAAGGCCCAAAGTTTGAAACCAAAGCTAAGCATCAAAGAGACAGAGAAAAACAAAATTTCGGCGGCCGAGGGCCGGAGGGCCCCTAGGCGCTTGGGCCCCCCTGCATAGCAGGGTCTGCGGGGGCGCCCGTTACGCCACTGTTCGGGTTCCATGCACAAAATTTTTTTCTCCGTGTTTTCCTTTTAGGGGACGCAACTAAAATTTCAGTAAATTTTTTTCAGAAAAGTAAAAAAAGTGGCTAACAATGGTTCCTCACCTTCTCGTGGTGTTGGCTGTTTTACTAAGTGGGAACCGTCCATAAGATATTTTTTTTTTTTTTTTTTTTTTTTGTTGTTTAAATTCAATTTATTGCATCAAAATACAATAAATTACAGGACTTTGAACTGCTCGGTTATATAGTCACTGCCTTAAACTAGTAGATTAACATAAATTTAGATTATTAATATGATGTAATAAACTAATATGGTAAGCTTAACTTAAGAGCCAAAGTAGTTAAATTGAGAAAAGTTATAGTATACTATATTTACAAACAAAGGATAAATGCGCAAAGCTAAAAATATAAGGTGCAAAAAACCTAATCAAAGGAGAAAAAACACCTTAAATAATAATACTGATAGGAGCGAGGAATTTATGACCTCAAAACTTCGACAAGACAATTACGAAAAAACAGAGAATGAAAAGATGCCTATCAAGACATGAGGAAACGAGATGAACGCAGATTACGGCATCGAGAGAGATGCTCCTCGCACGAGGGCGGGGAGAAAGGCCTCGATAACCTTCATCATACGTTCAATCTGCTCTGATTGCTTTAAAACTAGCTCCTCTAGAGTCTTTATGCGCTTATCTGAAAAAGAAACATTACTTAGATTACTATTAGGAACTTGAACATTGATAATTGACTGTGAAGCGTCTTTTGATTGCGGTTTAGCTCCAGCTACAGCACTAGCATACGACTTGCCCTGCACAGTTAAATTTCTAAGGGGTACGAATTGATGATTGACGAATTTTTCGTCTTTAGGCTTTTTACCCATACGCTTTTTGCGTATTTGTTTGTAAACTTTACATCCCCTGTAGTTTCCCACATGCATCTCACCACAGTGAACGCATGAGGGAAACACAGGGAGTTGTATTTCTTGGCATTCCTGGGGACGCGGGCAGTCAGCCAGGGCATGAAAATCCCCGCACAGCAGGCACCGAGGATCACGATAGCATCGTGATCGAGAGTGCCCAAAGGCGAGGCAGTTCTTACACTGGATGACCTCCCTACGTCCCTTAGGGCGCTCAAGTGAAACAATAAAATCCTTAATGGATTTTATTTGCCATATTTTGGCAACATGTACATTACTCAAAAAATCCACAAAAAATAAAGGAAGTGGAGTCTTCGTAATCTGATGTCGCATCTGAGAAACATTTTTAACAACTAAACCTGGGATTTTTTGTTCAAAATCGGATTTTAAACTCAGAGGAAGATAATCTCTAGGGAGACCCCTCACTACCGCCCTAATTGTCTTTTCTGATGCTTTTTGATAAGTATGAAACTTGACAATGTCATTTTTTTGCTTAAGGCTTACAATAAGTTTATCGTACATAAGCATAGATGAAGGGATAATTTTAACCTGAGAACGATTAACTATTCTCATCATCGATTTCGGATCGATGGGATCGATCTCACTTTTCTTAAATCCCGAAGGATCGGCAACAAAAGAAACAAAGATTGGAGGGGGAGCTCTCTCAGTCTTTTTCTCTTCTTTTTCTCCATCTAATTTAGAAAACTTATTATTAATATTTACAACACTAGGATTTTTAACACTAGACACTTTAACAGAGGCAGATTGTCTGTCTTTGGTTTTCTTCGGTTGCACCTTGGCCGGTGAATCGGGATCGTGACGGGTCTTCCGTTTGGAGACCACCAATTTCCACGCAGGGTCCGAAGGGGTTGCAGTGTCCATCGGCTGCGGCTGAGAAAGGGCTGGACCAAGAATGCAGGAATCAGGTTTCCTGCTCGTCTCGCCAGGCTTGGATTTCTTCTTATCCGCATTAGAAGCACTAGGATTAGGCTTCATGACAACAGCGGGAGAAGGATTTTTGACCGAATTCTTTGACAGAAATACGTCATCATCACTACCTGTCTCAGAAAGGGTAGTGGAAGAGGTGTCGCTTTGAACTTTGGCAGTTTGCGATTGTTCTCTCTTGGGACAAGGTCTCCAAAAACACTTGGTGTAACAAATATTACAGAGCGTCCATAACAATGAATGTTCACAATGAGGGGTTTTGAGGGATTTGCAGGAGTCACACTCAATCCCTAAAAGTTTATGTTCACATCGAAGAGGGGGTTTAGGGCGATCAAAGTAGGAGTAATCGCCAGATCCACTCATCGCCGAACACTTGAAAGCACACACATTCGCAGCACAACTTGACAGCACGGAGAGAGGAGCGTCGAAACGCGCACGTCCGCTCAGCGTCGCTTATCACAGCGAACTCCCCGTCCATAAGATATAGTCTATTTCTTATGCCCTGCCATTATTATTCTACAAGTTAATTGTGGAATGAGAATTTCATAATGTTTTCTATGAAATCTTCAAAATATGGTGATGAAAAATTTGCAACTACTACAAAATCGGCTCGCGGAGCGAGCCGAATGTCACTCGCGCAGCGAGTGACCGGGGGTCCAGGGGGCGTAGCCCCCGGCTAGGCGTGACGGGCGCGCGAAGCGCGCCCAGAACGGCTAGTATCCCTCTAAATGTCCTATTCCATAACTACTAAAATTTCCACTAGTCCAATCCAGTAGTCCATACAACCCGTCTATGCCCTATGTTCTCCATGGCTCAGTCAATTATTTTCTTATTAGTCGCTATGTTGAGCCTCTTAGCGTGAAGCTGGTGTAGGGGACTCTTACTTTTACTATCTACCCACCCAACTCTCTAAAAACCTTAAAAAAACTCTACTGTACATTCCTATTCTTTCAAATCCTTCTTAGCTTTAATATAACCTCCTCTGTCTATAGATGGCTGTAGATTCCTATCAAAATAATACAAAGGAATAGAAGCCACAAAACTCAAAAAAAAAAAAAAAAAAAAAAAAAAACTTTCTAATTGTGTCCATATACGAGGAGTAGAAAGACATTTTTGCCGTGCTAAGGAAGAACGCCGTTTGATTCTTCGTGGGTTGCCAAATTTCAGGGAAACTTGTGAAAAATTTTCGTCCAATTTTTCAAGGTATTTTTTTCGCAATGTGATCTAAAGTATCATAGAATTTTAGGTAGAAACATTCATTACTTGTCTCGAAAATTAATGTTTTAAGAGGAGACATTTAGCAACTCTCGGATGTTCATACAGCGTTAATCAAAAATTCGTATTCGGCATGGTCTCGCATGATCTCCTTCGACAGTACACTGTGGGTCTGGGCTTTTGATTATGATGCATGTTAACATATAACAAATTCATGTTTTATACGAAGGTAAATAAATAAATACAACTTAAATACGCCCTATCTTGTGTCGGAGGCCAGAATCTGCTCAGGTGTCGGAGGGTTAATCTACAAAATTGAAGAGGTTATTCCAGAGGTCATCATACAATTTTATTCGTAGCGTGGGCGGTTCGGGAAGTGGTGGAACACGTTAGTGGTGGAAACTTCAGGAATTCTATTTCTAAATTTGAATCAGTGAGAACGCAAACACACCAACTCGGAAAAATGAAAATAATCAAGACGCACACAAAACTGCATAGTAGGTGAAGAAGTTAGTCCAAGAAAAAGTTTTTTGGTGCCGAAGGACAAGCACTTAAGGACACTTTAAAGGTCCAAGCTGGAATAGATGCCTCGATTATGCCTTATGAAATTGACTATCTTTAATGAAAATTGAGCATTTCCGAGCTACAGAGTTGGTGTGTTTTTGTTCTCACTGATTCATTTCTGTCATACAGTACGTCCGCGCTAATAAAGAAGGTCGTTTATAAATTTGAATTTTGCCATGAGATTTCTGTATCCTCATTCCCCCAAGACAAGTATTTCTTTCCAGACAATTTTATCCGATCAACTTATACGTACGATAAATACATTTCTTTGAAAATTTCAAGTAGGTACATTTCGTTCAAGAGCAAGGAGAATCCCTAGAAGAGAAAAATATTCTTAAGTTTTCTAGGAAATTCTCGCTCTATCAGCTGAAATTCGGAAAATTACAAATAATGATAAGACCCTTCATTAAGCACGGCAGAGTTGAGTCTCCATCATGCGCCCTGATCCGGATTAGATGCGAAGTACGGTTTTTTATGAAAGAGAGACCGACGTGAAAACGCGTTTTTTCAGGACTTACGTTTGGCCAGTAAGTCTGGAGATCAACACGACATTAACCCCTTCTGTCACACGGATAAAAAATCAAAGAAAATGAGTAAGAAAGGATCAATAAAATTCAAATTTTTAGCCTTGGTTACCCATTTTTTGCGCTTTTTGTCCTCGTCACATTTCGGGCTATATCATCGTTGTTATTGCGTTCCCTCTATTTGTATATCGCTGCTGATTGTCTGTAAGCGAGCAATTTCGCTCTATAACGAAAGTAATCTTCCTTCAACCAAAATTGGACGCATTTGACTCAAAATAAACTACATCCGTTGGGACATAAGCCTTGCCAAGCATGCATTCTTATGGATCTTAGGGATTATGTCAGAATGGATATGGTCCCTTTTAATATAAAGACGTTCAATCAATGTGCTTCCTAATTTCTTGTTTTTTTTTTGTTTTTTTTTAAACACTGAGGACAAGTGAATTTTCTGCGTGTGAAACTAGAAAAAGCTGTTTTCCTTATTATTATTTCGCTTCAATGAAAGTAACGTGTTACATAATATCTCAGAAAGCTATTTCGCGACTTACAATTACTTCCTGCCATTTGCTGGTTTATCCTCAGAAGAACTCTTTCCACACCACCTTAGAGAACCCCTTTTCAAAATTAAGATTTAACCGTTACCAAAACACATATGACTTCAATTAATGTTTGTTTTGGTGACGGCTAACTCATCAATTTGAACTGGGAAAAACCGACGAGAAAACTTGATTCTTATCAATGGAACTCTTTCCACACCACCTTAGAGAAACCCTCGTTAAGATAATCAGTTGGCCATCACCAAAACACAATTTATGTTAGTCAAAACTCATGACATCACTGTGTTTTGGCGATAGCCATCAGATTATTTTTACCAGGGAAAGACCGACTTTTATAAACACTTAATTTCTCAGGAGGTAAGTTCAGTGGCGCGTTGCTAGTGTATTTTCTTCGGAAAATACACTATTTCTTTTTTTATAGTGGTTGCTTCCCCCGTAGGCCTACCAATCCACTTCATGACTAATTACGGAAAAAACAGAGAGGGATGAAGGAGTTTTACGTATCCTCCCGCCCGTACAAATGGACCATCTTTTTTTTTTTTTTTTTTCGCCAGAAGGGCCGAGGGTTTCTTTTACCGCCCTCTAACTTGCACCATACCGGGTCCTGGTTATGGATTCAGCCGTCATAGGAAAGCGATGGCCGCCGGCCGACTGAACGAAGTGCCGAAACACCACTGCATCCTTCGAACCAAAGCTACGGTATCGTACGCCCCCTGTTATAAATTTACGAGGCGTTAGAATATTTAAAATTCCTAGACCCACTCTCTGTTAGGGGAGGGGAGACAAAGAAGAAAAAGAGCGAGCCCTACTGGCACGCTTCAAAAGACAAAGAAAAAAAGAAAAAAGTAACATAATTGAAATTATGTTACTACGCGGGAGGGGTTGGGGGACTCTACTTTAAAACGCGAATCTACAAGTAATTACTGGTTTTCTTTGCTCTTTGTCTTTTAGAAAGCAAAAAAAAAAAAAAGTTAGTAGAAAAAGAGGAGGAACCAACACCGGGAAGTGCGTTAAATCGCTAAAAGACAAAGAGAAAAGAAACCTCAAAAAATAAAAAAGAACAACAAATTAGAACTAGCATGCGATAAGCAACACATAACACACACGAGCAACACGTAACATATAAAAGCAACATATAGCACACAAGCAACACGTAACACGCAAGGAACATGTAACACACAAGCAACACGCAACACACACAAGCAACCCGCAACACACATGCAACCGCAACACACATACGCAACACCATACGCAACACACATACGCAACACGCATCAGTAGAAACATATAACACATAGATAACAAATATAACACATAAAAAACATATAACACATAAATAACATATAACACATAAAAAACATATAACACATAAATAACATATAACATACAAATAACATATAACACAAATAACATATAACACATAAATAACATATAACACACATGCAACACAGAATACCTTTACCAACGAGTCCTGGCCAGGGACTGCCCGATCCACCCCCTGGTGCCTATATTTATAACGTACGGCGTGGTGCAAACAAAGCCCGGGAGCATTTTCAGCTGTGACGTCACGTTGGCTATCACCGTAAACCAATCAAATGCGTTGAAAAAAAAACATCGAAGTGAAAATAAAGCACCGAGGTTGGGAGCCTATCACGATTGAGTTTGCTCTTGGAGGTCTTAGAGCCTGAAAGGGCAGCCAACTTTTCTCCACGAAATATTCGAAACCGAATTGTAGTTGTTGCCAACCTTTACTTGACCCATTGAAGTGAAACCAGAGTACACCTAGGTTCGAAGACTTTCATAAGTAAAATCGTTATTTGGAGGCCGTGTAGGGCTTGAAAGGGCTGCCAAGCTCTCCACATGAAAAATTCAGTCGTTGCCAACCGAAAAATTCGAAGGGAAGATCCATCATAGTACCAAACCTAGTCAAGGCAAAATCCCTAGTTTTCGGAAAAAGAAGAAAAAAAACTAGTAAATCCATCCATGCTCCATGACGACTCAAACGTCATCAGGCGTTTGTTATTTGAACTGACCAACCCCAGCATCGTTTTTTTGGGTGACGTTATACTAAATTCCAGGGTCCGTGGTCACACCATCAATATTTCCCTCATTATCTCAAGGTCATGTAGTCATTATACAAAATATTGCGTGGGCCACCAAAAATTGACGGAAATGGTGTATAATGTGACGTCAATGTCGGTTAATCCACCGCGTGACCTTGAGACATCGACCGAAATATTGTTAATGTGACCACAGCATATTTTGATCAGCATATTTGAAGGAATTTGGAACTAGAATACCTCCACTGCAGCAATGCATTGTGGGGGAATACTTGTAAGACCCTCGTACACGGTCAAATTGCGAACAAACTGAAAAGTCCCCGATGACCCGAAATCACATCACTGGCCAGTGAAGTGTGATAGATGACATCTGAATTTGTTCGTATTGTAATCGTGTGATGATAAAACCAAGAGTTCCTCATGAATTTCAAGACGGACAATTGGACGTATTTATGCCAAACTGAACTATGTGCATTATAACGTGAGCCCTGCTATGCATACATTCTCATGGGTCTCAAGGCTCATGCCTAAATGCACATAGCTCCGTTTGGCAGAAATACGTCCAATTGTTTCTCCTTGCCCGAAAAGGTCGGTGGCCGTAGAGGTTCACTTGGACTTGGAGCAACCATGATAACTCCCAGGAGATCAAATTGCATACTCAACGAGATGAAGGAGCTTAGAATGGTTGCGATGAGTTGAAGTTGAAGTAAGGGCGCCTTACGGCTTGTCCCTTTGACCTTGGTCGGAAATCCTCTATTATCTCTATACATTATTTGCGGCTAGGAGAGCGTTTTTCCTAAGCACGGCAAATTTGACGGAAGTCGTATGAACCTGCGCTCGCTTCTGATTGGTGCCGAATGACATCATTCGTTTCATCTCGAAGGCAGGGCGTTTTTTCGCGAAAAAGTTGCGGCGTTTGAACTGCGTATTTCTCGATTTCTGAGTTAATTTCTCGCGTTTTTAGTAACGCATCCTGTTCTTCTCCTCATTTACCTGCAGAACAACACTGAAAGAAAGATAGGTAGAATTTACCATTCCTTCACGCTGTATTTCACACAGCATGAAGGAATGGAAAATTCTACCAATCTTCAAGTCGATTCTGCCAGAGGAATGGTTACCCGTACCAGTATATAGTAACGTTTACCTCTCTTCCGGCAGAATTGACTCGGAATTGACGCTGTGTGAAATACAGAGTGAAGAAATGGTAAATTCTACCAATCTTTTTTTTCAGTGAAAGTATTTGCCAGTCAAAATTCGTTCATGATTTAGTGACCCATTCCCGGAAAATTCGTTGTTCCTGTTCCTGGTTTTAACTTTCCGGCGACTATGAACCCTCGGCGGGAACAGCGGGTTCTCGACAATTACACTTTAAGCCGGCGTACTTGCGACGTAATAACATAGCTTTTGTTGGAAAAGCGCCCCGGAAAGCACAGAGCTATACGGAGGATAAGGTTCATCTTAAAATGCAGTTACGTCTTGACGTCCGAGGAGCAAGGAAAAGTGCGCAGTCACGATCATCCGTACGAATCAGAGCTCAAGGAGGGTTAAAAAATAACCTTTTGTCGAGGAACGGCCGAGAGAAATGATTTCAAATTGGGAATCGACTGAATCGAGATGCTGGAGGAAAGCTCGTTTCCACGTTGCCGCGCTGCGCTCTCTACCCTCCATTATCGGCAGATCGGCCATCCAGAGGACTATTGAAATTTATAGACAAAGCTATAGACAAAGATGACTAACTGAAAAGAAAGCGATCCTATTGGTGGAAGCGGGTGGTTGTAATGAACAAAGGAGGTAAGGAATAGAGTAACTTACGGCAAACCACGAGGGATCCTACCAGTGGCGTGGCGTGAATTGCGATATATCGATTGTTATGCAATTTAAACCTATGGTAAAGAATCGATTATTAAGGTGTTCGCTGCGAACACCCTGTTTATCGATCCTTCCCCATAGTTTTAAATGACATAACAATCGATAAATCGCAATTCACGCCACGCCACTGGATCCTACCGTTAGTTCACCTCCCCCTTAGTATATAACAACCACCCGTTTCAACCATTAGGATTGCTCCATACTTCGTACGTCTTCTTTGCCTGTAGCTTTGTCTATCATTTTCAGTAATTAGCCCGCAGACCTGCCAGCCGCATGATTATTGAAATTGATAGAAGAAAGTGTAGAAAAATACGATCTAGAGAAAGTATGAAAATGTGACCATCCCAGGGAAAAGGTATGTGACATACTCTGCACGCTTGCGCAATGTGAGAGGCATTACGGAAACATTGGTAATTACGTAACATCAAAAAATCTCACCATCAAATCGTGAATGATCTCGTTTTGTCTATCTAAACTTTTAAACGGCTCTAGAACGTTTTCCATCACCAGAGCTTTAGCCTCGCGCTTAATACTTCTCGTGAAAATTTCTTTGCGCAACATCTTGGAAGAGTCCGGAGATGATGGAACTCAAGTCAACTTGTCACCTGGAACAGAGCGGCAACGGAGCCGTGAAAATTTACACTTTAGCCGCTCCGGGATGTATTCCGAACGTGCCGTGAAAAAGCACAAGCTATTAAAAGACAGACCGAGGAGATATAAAGGCAGCCAAGATAAGAAACCGTTCGGATTGAGTTGGAGTTGCGGGGGATTCAAAAGACGATTCAGTAACGAAGGCAATGACAGCGAGGAAGCGATAGAATAAGCCCTTCAGAAGGCACGGCATCAGATATTCAATCGCTTTAATTCGTCAATTCACCTGCTTATACATCATTTTTCTTCTTATAAAATCCAACCACCTCCGATAAGGTGATTCATACTTTGAACAGACCACTTACCCCAACATTTAGTTCATTGCTCAACGCCCTCTCGTACCTTTCTCTCGACTCCTTTCAGCCTCAGAATCTAGGGGGCGTTTTCGCATCTTTTTCATAATCAGCTCCTTTCCCAGCTAGGAAGATCCTGTACTTTAAATCTAGAATTTGTACACAAAAATGGGCCTGTTGCATGCAAGAGATACAGCCGCGCGAATAGACTTTTTAGAGGTTAAATGACACGAAAATTACGATGGTCACATTAAAAAAGTCTGAAATACACTCCTTACTGCGCAATTTGCGTTGTAAGGAACGCGCTTTTTCAAATTTCCCGCGTCTGGGGGCAGTTTTCTAATCACCGGAAACGAGCAAACGGCGGGCTCGGTGATTTCCGGAAGATGCCGAGTCGTTGTTGTTGTTGTTAATTTTTCCTTCAGTTTGTTTACAAACCCAACGTGATCTCTTATAGTGGTCCATATACGCTTTATGCGGTAACCAAATCAATCAACTTCTAAATATCCAACGCAATCCTTCTACATTTCATTTCACGATATCACGAGCTCCGATTTTTAGGTTATGTTGTCAGTTTTAGTTGACCGGAAATAGCCGCGAGTCGTCCGTCGTGTTTCCGTTAGAAAACTGCCCCCAGACGCGGGAAATTTGAAAAAGCGCGTTCCTAACAACGCAAATTGCGCAGTAAGGGGTGTATTTCAGACTTATTTAATGTGACCATCGTAATTTTCGTGTCATTTAACGACTAAAAAGTCTATTCGCACGGCTGTATCTCTTGCATGCAACAGGCCCATTGTATCGCTTTATCATTGCGTTATGAGCTGAGTTCGCAGTATTTTTCATAATTTTTCTCTGAAATGGAAAATTGGAGATGAATATATTCAAAAGCGAGAAGCTGTGCCGCCTTGAGTCGCTTATTTCGAATTTGATGTTCAATTGCCTACATTTTAATACCGTGACCTGTGGACAAGTTTATGGCACGCTGTGGCGCGGCGTGCTGCCAGCTAAAAACGCGCATCGACGCCTACAAACCTAAAGGGATACTTCAAGCATTGCGCAATGCGTGAAGTATCCCCTTAGGTTTGTAGGCGTTACAAACGCGCATTGACGCCTACAAACCTAAAGGGATACTTCAAGCATTGCGCAATGGGCGGACTGACGCCTACAAACCTAAGGGGATACTTCAAGCATTGCGCAATGCGTGAAGTATCCCCTTAGGTTTGTAGGTGTCAGTCCGCGTTTCGCGCTGGCAGCAAGCCGCGGCTCTCCCGGCGGACGGGTGGGGAAACTCGTGTATCGCGTAATTTCTTTTTTTAATTTCGGCTTTTAAAATTACACACTGGTCGCTTGAAGTAATTAGTGAACTCTCAACGCTAGATGAAGTGTAATAATGAAAGGTAGATCGTCCACCATTCGCGCTGCGGACGACGCAGGGTAACTCATGAAATTCTCCCCTGTGCTCTGTTGCTAAGGTCCCTGATCTACTCTTATATTAACAAAACCTGGGTACTATTTCCAAAATCTGATTACAGCGGGCTCATCTAAGGACATAATCACCTGCCGATGACCGTAAATATTATGGCAACAGGCTCAGTAGAACGCTCAAACGAACTGTGACAAAAAAAAAAAAAAATGAAACATTGGTTAAATGGGTTAATTCGCAACTTTAACACGTAGTATAAAGAAAACCTGGGTCATATTTTCAAAATTTGAATATAGCGGGCTCATCAAGAGAAACTTGCATACCGATAACCACAAAAATCATGAAAATCGGCTCAGTAGAACGCTGGAACTGAGCGTTACCAGATATGCAAATTTAGGAGGTCTCGGAGCTTCATTTCTTTTGTGCCGAATAGTTGTTTCTCATCGTTAGATCCCGAACGTTTAATGGAATTGCAAAGTTTTGAATGGAAGCGGAATGATCTTAGCTGAAAATCCAATCGTCAGAAGGTCTGGAAGAGTGTTTTTCTTGCGGGTTTGGTATTAATAATTAGCCCTCAAGCCAGTCTTTGTCACCAGAAACGGATACAAGATTGCGAATGCAAGAGTCAATATTCAGCACATAATGGAAACTCGGCTCTGTTGGCATCTTGAGAGAGAAATCACATTTATCTCATGAAAATCGAGCGCCGCACAGTAGATCGAATGAATTAGAGGAGGGTTCAGACATGACATCTTCGACTAAAACTGCAAATTTTTATGTTTATTTCGCCACATTTTAAACTTTAAGAGGTACTCGTAGCAGATAAGTTAACGAAAAAATCGATGAAACCACTTTTAGAACCTTAAATTTTTGTATAAACGGAGTTATAAGCGTTTAAGGTTTCCAAATTTTGTCCGACATATCCTATTGATTCGATCCTCTGTGCGCCAACCAGCCAATGTCTTCGTGATGAATCGCCTATGAATAAACCAGTCCAAATTGAAATGAATTTACAATAATTTCATAGTTAGCAGTACATGATAAAATCGGGTTCGCTCACGAATTTTATTTCAACATTTTCAACGTGTCAAATGTGTTCTGCACGAACTTTCAATGAGCAAACTTGTTTTTTCATGGTGTGAGCGAATAAATATTCCACCGACGAGGTGCGATTTTGTCGTGGTCGTGCCAAAATATTTTTCCGCCTTCAATTTGCCGATTAGGCAAGATCAGCTCCTACGTGTTCAAATAGTCGCATCCTCAAAGATTTAAAGGTCCAGAGTATCCACTCTGGATTCAGACTCCCTTTTCGAAGGGTAAAAGGGAACACTTTTCAATGCTTATCGTTTTTCTCTTGTCAGTGATACGTAAAAATAGATCCCTCAGACCAAATTGGTAGGGCTCGATTGCTTTCCAGCATTGGACTAATTATTTGGAATTTCAAACGGAATTCTTTCATGTCCTACTGTAAGAATTTCACAGAAATTTTTCACTTGAAATTTAGCTATTTGAGCTTGTGAGGACAACGCTTTTGCTCTATTATCTTCGTTTTCGGAGGTACGCTGAATTTAATTTTGATCACCCACACGAAAAGGCCCCTTAAAACTCGAACTTATTTTATCAAATCAGTGTATAGAGGAGTTTGCTTGGATTTCACATTCTACTTAACGGAACTAAGTGTTGACTCTATGCGGCACTCATGAGCCGTGGGCATGTGACAAGAGTGTCGTGAACAGGGCTCATGAGTTAATAATCGTCGCCGCTGACGTCACTGGCGCTATATAGTTCCCATTCATTCTTACGGCCCTCGACTAACAAGCACACCCCTTCTTTCCCTCCTGTCTCTGATTTCGTTCAGCAGCAATACGTCAATTTTTGATGTTTTGTCGATTTTTTCGGGGTTTTTCTTCTCTTCCTTCCTTTTCCTCCCCCCACGGCCAAGTCTGAACTTCACGGATGATGCCGAGGCCGACAGAAGGATATCAAGTTTCAAACCGACGGATGAATCTGACAACTCGTCCACAAACAGTCGGAAATAGGGCGACGAAGCGTCAAGGGGTGAGGCGCTGTCGGGGGGTGGCGGGAAGGGTGGTTGAGCAATTATGCTCCACACTTGAATACAACTAATTGG
Source organism: Bemisia tabaci (assembly GCF_918797505.1). NCBI lineage: Eukaryota > Metazoa > Arthropoda > Insecta > Hemiptera > Aleyrodidae > Bemisia > Bemisia tabaci. The sequence continues at coordinate 6,898,579 of NC_092794.1, forward strand.
ATTATTTTAAATGAATGGCTACAGTTTGTAGTGTCCTCGAAGCGGCTTTGATACGGAGGCATGAGCGCGTCGCATCGGGCGAGCGCCCTTTTTTCGGTGCCCCCCGCGCCCCCACCGCGCCCTTTGTTAGGCGCCCCCTTTATTATTTTAAATATCGGCGTATCGCGGCCCGGATCGGAGGCCGCCACCAGATACTCCTAGTCTTGTTTATTCAGTCTCGCTACAGTCAATTACCGCCCCGAACAAAAAGCCGCCGCTCACGGAAAGCCTGTGCGTCTGTATGCGTACACGAATACGCGCGCGCATCACCGATGTACAAACCGCGGAAGGCGAAATACACAGTAAGAAAAATAGCCGACATTTTGTAGTAATATGGGTAGTAAAACACAAAAAAGCCCATGTCGTCGCCCCTCTACCAATCTTTTAAAAAATCTTACTAAATAGAGATGTTGCATGTGTGAGGAATTTGCGATTTGACTGTTGATTCTTGTGTAAAAGTGCGCGAGAAACACGATGGTGCCTCTGGTTTTCTCTGAAATCATCTCCCAAGCTCAAAAAAAGCTCTCAAGTTGAGGCCAAAATGGAGGGGATATCCCACGCTATCCTGAGAGTCCATCTCTACATCAAGATAAACTCTCCTTGCAAAGATAGGGGGCAAATACATTAGCAGGGTTGCCGTGTTTTCAGTTTTAGAGTCCCCAAATAAAGTGGCAGCCCTATCAATGTATTTGCTATCTATCTTTGGATGGAGAGTTTGTCTTGATGCAGAGGTGGACTCTCAGGATAGCGCGGGATATCCCCTCCATTTTGGCCTCAACCTGAGACCTTTTTTTGAGCTTGGGAGTTGATTTCAGAGAAAACCAGTGGCGCCATCGTGTTTCTCGCGAACTTTTACATAAGAATTAACAGTCAAGTTGCAAATTCCTCACACATGCAACATCTCCATTTTACCAATCTTTTTTTTCAGTGCTCAGTGAAATCGAGAGAAATAAGAGTGCATCACGTCGCATGATTGACAAAAAGGACGTAACTAAAATTACAGATGAGCCTAAGAAACATTGAATTACATGGACGACAAGGTTCATCACGACATGCAGTTACCCTTTTAAGTCAGGAAAGCGACGATTAGCTTAGCAGGACATCTTTTTCATCCCCGGATGTCTCACAATCAGAGTAACCGACGGTTTCGGTTGATTAATTACGTCATTTTGGTTGATTTGACCGAAAAAGTATCTTACATAGCAACCCGAAGTAACCCCAACACGGAATTATTTAAGTGCTTAGACGTGAACATCATATCTCACAAAAAGACCAATTTTCTGATACTTCTCCTTTTATTAAATTCTGCAATATGTATGTGGAGGACGCCATCAGCCATCGCGAATCTTTAGCCAGTGGCGTAGCTAGGAATTCTTTAAGGGGAAGGGGTCCTGGGTCCATTCAAATACTTGACGGTAAATTTTCATTATTCTGCGTGAGCCTCTGAGAATATTTTATGTCCGCCCTCCAAAAGTAAAAAAAAGGTACAACAAAGGAGGTTACGGAGGGAGGGGGGTCCAGACCCCCTGGAACCCCTCCCCCTGTCTACGCCAATCGTCATATCGTTGATCAATCCTCAGGTCAAAGGCATCAGCTAAGTGTACTCAAACCTTTCCGTTTTTTCTCTCGCTTTTCCCCGGAGCCCACGCTTAAAATTTTCATTCAAGTCGTTTGCCTCCGGCAAAACGACACCCATCAAGTCTCGCCAACAATATCAATTTGTGTCGTAATTAGGAGGAATCTCTTTGTTCTTCCTCGACGCCTCCGCCTCTCCCTCGGCCGCGGGTTTCGGGGGGGGGGGGGGCGCTAGGTGTAGGCGGCGGGAGCTCCTACAGGGATCGTCGGGACGTTGACGTGAGCATTTGACACCGCATCTGTATTCTGATCGCTTCGTGCTCCTTATCACTTTCAACCCTTCATTAAAAACGTGGAAAAGCCGCTGGCTCCGGCCTCGGTGTCGAGAGCGGTGTCGCCGCGCCGTTTCGCTACTGCTCCGCCCTCGCGTCAACACGGTTGCAAAGCCGGAGAAAATCCAAGGAATACACTGGAAAAAAAACACATTGGATCCAGAGTCCAGACTCTTAAAAACATCGACAAGAAAAAACACTCTTAATTCAATCGGATTTTTGCTTGAATCGAGAACTAAGCCTCTTAATTTGAGCGGATTTCGTTTTAATTCAAGCAAAAATCTGATTGAATCAAGATTATTTTTCTTTTCAATGTTTTCAAGAGTCTGGACTCGAGATCCGATGTGTGTTTTTTTTTTTTTTTTCCAGTGTAGAGTAATCTAGTGGTCACGCTCTCAGAGTATAGGTGGATCTATGGATCAAGTCAAGGAATAGAGTAATCTAGTGGTTACGTTTTCAGAGTATAAGTGGATCTATGGATCAAGTCAAGGTGTAGAGTAATCTAGTGTTTACGCTGTCAGAGTACAGGTGGATCTAGGGATCAAGTCAAGATATAGAGTGATCTAGTGTTTACGCTTTCAGAGTATAGGTGGATCTAAGGGATCAAGTCAAGGAATAGAGTAATCTAGAAGTTACGTTTTCAGAGTGTGGGTGGATCTATGGATCAAGTCAAGGTGTAGAGTATCGAGTGTTTACGCTTTCAGAGTATAGGTGGATCTAAGAGATGAAGTCAAGGTTTAGAATAATCTAGTGATTACGCCTTAGAGTATAGGTGGATCTATGGATCAAGTCAAGGTATAGAGTAATCTAGTGATTACGCCTTCAGAGCATAGGCGGATCGGGCTGGGGGGCGGCGGAATGCGCCCCCCCCCCCTTCCGTTTATCCGAGAAAAATGCGGAAGAAACAGAGAAGGAAGAAAGAAGGAGAACGGAGGAAAGAGGTAGAAAAGACGCTTAAATTGGGTAATTAGATTTATGACGAAATTAACTTAAACTGCATATTAGATGCTGCAAAAATTGGAAAATTTTCCGGGGGAGCCCGCGGACCCCTCTTACGCCCCCCAATCTAGGTGTCAGGATCCGTTTATGCCTCAGAGATGAAAAATTTCATGATATGTATTTTACTTTATTTTATTCGCTTATCGCAATAAGAATTGTACTCAAATGCATCATTACGACGTATTAACATAGTTTTACGGCTAATCGTGTGCTGTTTTCGAGAAAAATCATCTGGTTGGCCACAAGTGCGGTCGATCGAAAGGTACCAATCACCCCCCCCCCCCTTTCATCCTCAAAAACGCGAACAAGTCGCCGCCATTTTCGGGCCCCAAAAGCTCTCCATGGGGCCCAGCTTCCATACTCTCAATGTTAAGGCACTCTAATTGCGGAGAGAAATGTTGCATCGTTTAATTGCACTCACATTCTTCCGGCAGGCGAGGCGTGAATGATCGATCATCGATTTTTCCCCATTGAAGCTATGGTAAAATATCGATTTTAAGGTGTTTGCGCTGTTTATCGATCCTTTTCTGTAGGTTTGAATGACAGATCAATCGATGTATCGCTAAGCACGCCCGGCTGGAAAACGACGAATCCGCTGAATGTTGACCAGCCGAGAGGCAACGGTGGAGCTAAGTGCAACTTAACACTCACGCAAACCCCACTCTCCTCACACACACAACCTCGTCCAGCAGAAAGCGCGTAACTGCAGTATGTAAGCTTGGGGCAGATCCGCGGTTTTTGTCTCACTCACTCTCAGCCCACCGGCTCACCTCCCTCAGTGCTCATGACCACTCTCTTGCTCGTTAGCAGCGCCCTAATTCCCCCCCCCCCACCCGCAACCTACACCCGCCCCCCTCGGCCGGTCATCACCCTCTCTGTCACCGTCTTCGTCAAATTGTAATTTATCTAAATTAACAATTAAGTAACGCGCGCTTTTTAAGTGCCGATTCGGCTTAATTTTTATTTCTATCGGTTTCGCCCGCTAATTTCCACTCCATGCACGTCCCGTCCTCTCCTCATCAATCATGCGACCTCTCGACACTGTTGCCGTGACCGTTTTCGGTGACAGGCGAGGACTCGAGGCAGTCGCGGCTAGAGGCGCTTAATGGTCGACCACGCAGGGTGCACGGAAAATAATAGGATAGTCGTCACAACCAGCGGCTGGTTATAACTACCATGGTAGTCGCTGTAACTACCGGGTATTGCTGTAACTACCGGGTTAGTTGCTGTAACTACCGGGTTAGTTGCTGTAACTATTAAGTTAGTTGCTGTAACTACCGGGTTGGTTGCTGTAACTACCGGGTTAGTTGCTGTAACTACCGGGTTAGTCGCTGTAACTACCAGGTTAGTTGCTGTAACTACCGGGTTAGTTGCTGTAACTACCGGGTTAGTTGTATCCTCAGACAGAAAACAACTCACACTGGAAAAAAACCACATTGGATCTAGAGTCCAGACTCTTAAAAACATCGACAAGAAAAAATACTTTTGATTTAATCGGATATTTGCTTAAATCAAGGATGAAGCCTCTTAATTTGAGCGGATTTTCTTTTGATTTAAGCAAAAATCTGATTGAACCAAGAGTATTTTTTCTTGTCTATGTTTTCAAGAGTCTGGACTCTAGATCCAATGTGTTTTTTTTCCAGTGCACTGCACGCAAAATTCTGAAATTAAGTTGATAACTCGATATCTGATTTTGGAGCGAAGCTCGTCCATTCCGACGCGCCGCACACTGGATCGAGCCGTTTAGAGAGGTCGGACATGAAGTTTTTAACTAAAACTGAAAATTTTCAAGTTGAATCCGTCACATTTTAAATTCTAACGGATGCTTCTAAAAGAAAATCCCACGAGGAAACCAATGGACCCACTTTTAAAACCTCAAAGTTTGGTAAGAACGGAGTTTAAAGCTTCCAAATTTTGTCAGGCCTCTCCAATTAATTCGTTCCATTGTGCGCTGCTACACTCAATCCCGAGAGATTCAACATATGGCCAGGAAAATTTGCAGACCGAAGGAAGGAGCAGAAAAATACAATCAGCTCGTGTCCGGTTCTCGGCCAAGGACACCTTTTCGATGAAAAATAGCCCAAGTTATACATAAATATATGCTGATGTGCCAGGATTACAAGGGGATTGTCGTCTCTGATTTCAAAATAAGTCACACGGGCTCGTCGGAATCCCGGTCCCCGAATCCCTGAACTTTCCCAGGCTTCGGATTATAAATTCAAATTGTGTTTCGAGCATCCGATGCCGATGCCCCGCTGTTGCCGCGTCCTCGCTTCATCGAACACCGAAATTCGACACGCCGCACAGTGGATCCAGTCAATAGGAGAGGTCGGACGAAATTTGGAAACTTTAAAAGCTCCGTTTATACAAACTTTGAGGAGGGATTTGTACAAAACGCCAGGCGCAAATCTTTGAAACATACATATTGCTGCATCTGAAAAAAACAATTTGTAGAATTTACCATTCCTTCACGCTGTATTCCACACAGCGTCAATTTAGAGTCAATGCTGCCAGAAGAAAGGTAAACGTTACTATATACTGGTACACGTAACAATTCCTCTGGCAGAATCGACTTGAAGATTAGTAGAATTTACCATACCTTCACGCTGTGTGAAATACAGCGTGAAGGAATGGTAGGTTCCACCCAGATTTTTTTTCAGTGCATGGAGGATGGTTTCTGACCTATCTCAAAACCTGAAGGAAAAACAAGCGTAAAATGGTGAGAAGAGTCTTGATAAAATTTACTGCGAGGCAGGATTTACCTAGAAAAGTGGAGGACTCACCTAGAGGGGTATCTATTGCTGCGCAGAGGATTTTTTTGGCCTATCTCAAGAACTGAAGGCGAACTAGCAATTTCCGCAACTTCCATAAATCGTCGTCGCAAGATTCCGAAGCTAGAATGATCGATTATCCACATTTCCCCATCTGAAGCTGTGGGAAAGAATCGTTTATTGATATGCTCGTCGCGAACGTGTTCATCTATCTTTTCCGTAGGTTCAAGAGGAAGATCAATCGAGGGGCTTGGAGAAAAAGGCGCATAAGTGCAGTTTTTGAAAAAAATGAGATATTAATGATTTCAAATGAAACTAGTCTTATTACGTATCCTGAGAAAAATTCGCCCCCTAATTCAATTTTTAAGCATCAAAAAGTCGGTTTGAACTTTCTCTCCGCCATAAGGATCCATGTAATTTCGAAACTTCGAACACGTATTTCTCTAAATAGCAAAAGCTGCACTTATGAGCCTTGTCCTCCGAGCTCCTCAATCGACGTACCACAAAGCACGCCGCGCCACTGCTGATCAAAGAAGCAAGAGCCAAAATGGGGAATGCGGTGGATTTTGCGGAAGGAGAGCATCGCAGACTGCGTCGAAATGCCATAGGGAGAGGCTTATCTCAAATGTTACCGAAAACGCGGATATCGCGATGTCATTAGAGAGACGTTTCTCACCGAAACGATTTGTCTTTTTCTAGACGAGGCCCGAGCAGCTTAAAAATGTATTTGTCAAACTTTTATTTTCGGGTGGCAATCGTTGTGCTTTTTCTTCCCGCGGTGGCTTGTCAGGTGTTACGATTGATGCCAAACCGTGCTGAAAATGAGAAAGAATTTACGCCGCAAACTGAGAAAGGAGCCGTGGCTGAATTACTGGATAGTGGATTCCCTAGAGAACGAAAGTGTAAGAGGATTCTACGCTGGAAAAAGAAGAAGTATGGTTTAAAGTACAGTGATATGAGTATTGTAATTTGTGCGTTCGACAAAATATCAAGTTTTCAGGTGGTTCCCCTATTCTACCGTGCTAAAGATGGACACCAAATGAGAATTCGAATATTGTCAAACTTTCTCTCCGAAAATATTTATTTTTGATGAAAGTTATGAATATTTTTCCTTGACAATTTTCAGACACTTTACTGCAGATCAAATCACAAAAAAACTTCTTTGAATAATCTGAAGAAAGATAATTAAGGATTTTCCCGAAAACTCGTGTTTTGTTTTACGAAATTTGGCAACGCCTGGTGGCTTATATGGCGTTCTTCTTTAGGATGACATTATAATTTTTCTACCACGTACTCGAGTAAGCAAATGGTTTATTTCTCCGGAAAGTCCAAGTGTGAAACAGTGGCGTGGCGTGCTTTGCGATTTATCGATCGTTATGGCATATAAACCTATGGAAAAGGATCGATAAACAGGGTGTTCGCAGCGCCTTAATACTCGATTCTTTACCATAGGTTTAAATGGCAGAACAATTGATACAGTGCAACTCACGCCACGCCACTGGTTTGAAACAGATCACTAGTTTTACAGAGAATTTGTATTTTCGGAAGAAGTTTGGTAACGCCCAGATGATGATACGGCGTTCTTCCTGAACCTATCAGAATCATAGCATGGGTGCAGGCTGCAGGGTGTGAGGTGTAGAGAGAAGGGTTTAGTAGGCTGTGGGATGCATGATGCATGCAGGGCACAAGGGGGCAGGCTGCCAGGGACGGCACAGTAATTATATTTGAGGTTCCTTTAAAGTCTTTGCGCCACTTTTCGCTGGAGAAAGCTTTTAAAAGGACCCGGCTCCGACTAAAATTTTGTTTCAATAATAAAATTGTCCTGATGCCTACTTTTCTCATTTCTTTCAAACGATCCGCTGCTCTATGTCATTCTATGCTCCTCGTTTTTTCATCTGCTTTGGCCCCCCTGCTTGAAATTTAAAATGCGCTAAAAAAAATAAATAAATAAATAAATAAATAAATAAGAAAAAAAAGACGGTTCACATATCTTAACTTCCTCGAAAAAGTGGTGCTTCAACAGTGTATGTGTATCTGTTGACTTGAACAGTAACAATTACATTTTCTAATTAGCTTTGAGCTCTATATGATTGCTTTGATCGTAAGGCTCACTAGAATATATGAATGACAATATTATAATGTAAAATTATGTCGCTTCTCAAAGCAAAGCTTGAGACGAGTTGTTGCCTAATCAATCTTGTTTTTTGTCTGTTGCAGGTAAGAAAATGCGATTTGTTCAATCAGCAATGATGAGGATTCTTTTAAATCCCCAAAGCTTGGATCGCGCTTTAAAGTGAGTTTTCAGTTTTTTTGTTACCAACGTTTAAAATGTCGAAAATATCATAAAGGAGGAAACTGAAAGCTGTGACAGAATTCGAATACGTCATTGCTGTAATTTTAGTAAGAGCGCAAAGTTGGCTATTTTTTCTTTTGAATAAACATTTTCTTATTGTATGCTCAGTAATATATTTGCCAAAATGCAGCCAACCTCTCGCTCCTAGAGGTGTCGTCAGCTAAGTTGGACGTATTTATGGTAAAAGGAACTAAGTGCACAGGGTTTACGTGCAACATAGTTCCTTTTAGCTTACGTCTAGTTAGTCTTTGTTTACTTTCGGTTTGTAAGTGTTATCACGTCACTACTTTCCACATGGAAACATCTGACTCTCGCAGGAGCGAGAACACAAGCTTGGATATGTTTTTTAAGACCCTCAAACCGTGTAACACTTGAATTTTTAGCCACACAGAAATCACCACCACATAAAAGTCGTGTATTATAATTGATAAGTAGTTTTTTTTTACGATACGATCATGAGACGAATGTTTCCAAGATGGAAAGTAGCGAACGACAGTCTTAGGGCAACTTATCTAACAACACCTCTAGTTAAATATTGCTGCCCATGGATCAAAAATTAGTTATTTTTTCGGGAAAACATAAGAAGACCCACCCTGGGACGGCAAGCTCTGCTTTTATCATAAAATAAAACTTGAATTCTGAGCCAGGGTCTTACATTTATTGATTTTCCAGAGTAAAATGTACCTCGTAGAAACTTATTTATGCACTTTGAATTTTAGGGCAAAAAGGCCCTTTTTGGCTTCAATCATTTTACTTTGTTTTTTTGGTGCATACTTTGATTTCAAATGTAACACTTGACGCTGACGCTTGTGCTTGACGCTGCATACAAACGTCATCATTAAACTAAGAAAACATTTAAGCGAATGAAAATTTTGCCTCATCATTGAGTCAATAACAAGTACTGATGCCCTAAAAAATACCTCGTCTTAACATGCTCTGAAGCTGAGAACACATTACTGGATAAGTGACTTTCCACGTTTTCTTATTTTGATCCAAAGAAGCGAACGTACCCTGAAATATTTTCCTTTCACCACGAGACACCCTGTATTCGTCATTATTGACACGCGTAGCAGTATAGCTCCACCGCTATAAATTTTAAGATAAGTTTTATCATGTTTTTTTTGTTTTGTTTAAAGATAAGCCAGTGGTGATTCTATAATGTAGAATCTAAAATCAACATCTAAAATTATCTATATTCATCTGTTTTATCGGTCAGATGGCTCAGCTGCGATGAGTGTCGTGATAGAGGATCCAGCTCAGTGGCCTGGCGTACTTTGCGATATATCGATGGATTTGCCACTTAAACCTATGGAAAAGGATCGATAAACAGGGTGTTCGCAACTAACACCTAAGTACTCGATTTTTTATCACAGCCTCAAATGGGAAAATATGGATAATCGATCATTCACGCCTCGCCACTGACCCATCTTTAAAACTCTTTGCTCTGTGTCCACCGGATCTATTCATGTCTGTTCAGTTCGAGTGTGTTCAAGTGAAAAAATTCAATGACCTCATGGTTTACCCAGAAAATCAATTTTAAGTAATTCTGTGCGTAACACTATACGTCTGAGGTATTTTCTTAAAGTGAAAATCTCTGTGTTAGATCTTGAAAAAATCGCCTTACACCTACATACGCCTACACATCGTCATACGAAGAAAATGCCATCAAAACCAAAATTATTTTATAAGAACAAGAACTCAGGATACAGCAGTTTCCTAGACGTGCTTTAAACATATCGGATAGCGAGAATAGATCAAAATAGATTTGTCGCCAGTTTATTATTTATCATTTTCGAAAATCTGAGTATAATTAGTTTTTCCGATTATTATTGCGTATTACGAGGAAAAATTCTCTTCGTGTCTGTAGTTAATATTCAGTATTATTTTATATTTTTGTGAGGACTAATCTCTTATTATGACAATAATTACAAATAACTATACTAATCATTCTTATCCTCTGAGTTCTGTGTAGTAAAAGTCCAAAAAAAAAAAAAAAATAATCATCAATCTACATGTATTTTTAGAATGGATCAAACAATAAGATACGACGTATATTTTGAAGAAGAAAAATGTCTTAGTAGTAGTTTCGTTTCAACCAGACTAAATTTGTTTTTGACTCCGTTTAAGATTTCGACTACATTGTACATGTATCATAACATTTACATATTATCTGCTGGTTACTAAAGAACTAAAACTAACATTAAAATAAATTACGTAGGTTATCTGGTGGGTTAGGGACCCTACCTTAAAGACTAAATTATAAATTCGGTTGCTGGACCTCATTTAACTTGGGCCAAACTTGTAGGGAAACCATTTCGGTTTGAACTCACAATATCTGTAATCAAATAGGATGAAATTTATCGTCTGTTTGCTGACATCATAGAAATAAGCGGAATATGTCGTTGTGGGATGGTTGGCGCCGCTCAATGACATTAACATTTGAATGGTTGTAGAGAAAGTTCTTTTGAGGCAATTTCTGCTAAAAGTGTGTTCAGCATAATGTTTGATAAGAAGAAAAATACAAATACAGAATCAGGGTTTACCAAGATAGGCTCACTCAAAAACAATGTTTACGTCCTAATTGCGACAATTTTATATAGGATAAAATGCATTGTCTAATTTTGACGTGATGAAAATTCTCGAGTTATCAAAAAAGTGCGGCCGAACCCCCACCGGCCGAACCCCCACCGGCCGAATCCCCACGACACCGATAGATATAATCGGAATATGGTGTGGTGGGATGATTGGTTCACGCAACACTCGAATAGTTGTAGAGGAATTTCTTTAGAGGCTATCCACCAAAGGTGCGTTCAGCACAATTTTTGACAAGAAGAAAAAGGTTGACAGGAGATGATCACGCGTTTGTAGAAAGGGGAAAAAAAAGGAAAGGAAATTTTTAGAAGGAGTGTAAGAAAATGTTCGACAGAAACGGAACGAGGGTCCAGCCGCCTCGTATCCGAGTGTGAGAATATAGCACCAAGAATAATTTACACTAAAACTCCTGAGAAAAATAAAACGAAAAGAAAAACAATCATAGACTCTGTGGAGTTGCACAGTATAGCACTACTTCGCAGTCGTACGCTGTTGTGGTATGGGTTGGGAGGAGGACTGCATATTATGAGGGTAATTTTTTTTTTTGGGGGGGGGGGGATTGGGATAAGTAAAAATCAGTCTCGCCGTGAGTGCGCTCCATCCAGGGTTTGAGTGAAGGTTGCAGCCTGTGAAGCCATCGGTCTTCCTGATTACCCTCTACAATCCATCTATCGTTCCATCTATATTCCATGCGTATTTTTCTAGCTGATAGATATTTTACATAAAAATTGTCACTTACACAGTTACATTCGTCCATACTTTTTTGCCAACTCAACTATTATAGGCAAATCGTGTCTTTTAACAGGGTTTAGAGATATTGATTTTTAAATAAATGTATTAATTTTAAATTTTACGTACTTATCATATTCACACCATTAAAATCATGTTCCTAAAATTATTAAGGTGACTCAAATAATTCCATTTCTTACGAGAAAAGGGGTGTGCAATATTTGCCAAAAATTTTCCTTTTTTTTTGCGCAACACCCAAAGAAAATTCAGTGAAATTTTCAGTTTAGATACCTGACAGTTTTCAGTCGAAAATACGATATGCGAATGGAAATTCTTCGACTTCAAAACATTTTGGGTGAGAACTGATGAATTATAAAATCGTGAGGAGCCTCTGTACTTTAAAATCTTTGCCGCGTAGTTTTGAAGCAAAGTTAAGAAATTTAGCAAAGTTCCATTTTGGAGGACTAGTCGACAGTTTATGAGGGTATTCTCGGGGCCTGTACAATGCTCAAGAAAAACGCCGTGTGAGCATTCCAATGTTGCCGAATTGCCTGTCCGGAAATATTTATTTTTGAAGAACCGTATGAATATTTTTCCTTGAAATTTTCAGACACTATAGATCAAATCCAAACGAAATTCTCCGAAAAGTCTGGAGAACAATATTTACAAATTTTTTTCGAAAATTCGTGAGTTATCGACGGAGATTTGGCAACGCCTGAAGGCTCATACGGCGTTTTTCCGTAGCACGGCAGTACAGTCGTACACTTTGCATCAGAATTCTTTTCACCCGCAAAGGCTCGTCGTTTTCCCCCATTCAGCGAGGACGAGGGAGCGGGGGACGCGAAAAAAAAACGAAAGCTTTTATCAGCGGTCGAGCGATGAGCATTTTAATTACATTCGATATTGTAACGCCTAACGGCCTCATTGAGAATCTCACCCCGCCGCACCCCACCCCCCAACCCCCACCCCCACCTGCACCCTCAGCCGGTTGAACTCTCTTTTTGTAGCGCTTTTTCTTTTTTAATATTAATCTTTGACGTCCTCGCGAAACGCGAGCGGGGGAGGTTTTTCACATCTCTCCGCTTCATTTAACATGGCACAGGTCGCGGTCAATTATTTTAATTGGTATTTGTGTTCTCAAAAGCTGTGTTGCCGCTTTTCGAGATCCAATCTCGTCGCGCTGCTTTGCCGTGTTATCGAAGAGAGCTATGGATCGTATTCGATACATTAAACAGGTGAGATTGTATCGATGTCGATTTGTTCAACATGTAATTTATCAAAAGTCAATTGAGTAATCTGAGGTAACGGGTTTTTTGTGATAGATTTTTTATTCTTCATCCAACCGGGCACGATATTCGCGCTGTGCTTCATCTACTCTGAGTACGGCGCGATATACACGCCGGCCATTCACTCAGAGTAGATCAGTGATTTTTAACAGTGTATAGATGAAGATGGCAAGGACAAAATGGAGTGGTCCCATTGGTGGAAGAGGGTAGTTGCAGTGGACGTAGGAGGCAAGTGATAGACTAACGGACAGAAATTCTTTGAGAAACCCTACATTTGGACTGCATTTTGCAATTTGGAACTATAAATTCTGGCCCGGTTTAAAAACAACTTATGCGCCATTAGTTTCTCTATGCACATAAGTGTTTTTTCAGATGAGCCTGAATTTATAGCTCCAAATTGCAAAATACAGTATATTTAGTCCATCATTCCCTTCCTTTGACCACCGCAACCACCCGCTTCAACCAATAGGATGGCTCCATTTTCCCTGTGTCCCGTTTGTCTACGAATAACAAAAAAAGTTCAAGTAATGAATAAGGGAAATATATTTCACGCTGTGCATTTTTTTCCGCATTCAAAAATTTTTGATCAATTCTAAATCCGAAAAGCCAATTCAAGACAATTTCAAAGGCCCCCGTGGGTTTTCTTCTCTCGGGCGGTACTGCTCTCTTCAGTTGGACCGCATTTTGTAATTAGGAACTATAATTTCTGGCTCATCCATAAAAACACTAATGTTCATAGGGTACTGACACTGGAAAAAAAGAAACACATTGGATCTTCATCTAGAGTTGAGAGTTCACTAATTACTTCACACGATCAGTGTGTAATTTTAGAAGTCGAAATTGAAAAAAGGAATTACACAATACTTGAGTTTCCCCACCCGTCCGCCGGGAAAGCCGCGGCTTGCTGCCAGCGCGAAACGCGGATTGACGCCTACAAATCTAAGGGGCTACTTCACGCTTTGCGCAATGCTTGAAGTATCCCCTTCGGTTTGTAGGCGTCGACGCGCGTTTTTAACGCGGACTGACGCCTACAAACCTAAGGGGATACTTCACGCATTGCGCAATGCTTGAAGTATCCTTTTAGGTTTGTAGGCGTCGATGCGCGTGTTTAGCTGGCAGCACGCCGCGCCACAGCGTGCCATAAACTTGTCCACAGATCAGGGTGTTAAAATGTAGGCAATTTGACATCAAATTCGAAATTAGCGACTCAAGGCGGCACAGCTTCTCGCATTTGAATATATTCATCTCCAATTTTCCATTTAAAAAAAAAATTATGAAACACTGGAAAAAAAAACACATTGGATCTAGAGTACAGACTCTGAAAAAGATCGAAGAGAAAAAGTACTCTTGCTTCAATCAGAATCTAGCTTAAATCAAGAACCAAGCCTCTTAATTTAAGCGGATTTCGTTTTGATTCAAGCAAAAATCCGATTGAATCAAGAGTATTTTTTCTTGTCCATGTTCTCAAGAGTCTGGACTCTAGATCCAATGTGGTTTTTTTTCCAGTGAATGGCACTTACTTCGTTTCTAAACTGAGCCAGAAATTATGATTCCTAATTGCAAAATGCGGTCCAGTTGTCCTCGCAACGAGTGACTCGTGAGAAAACCCGTACGAATTGGCAACTCTGCAGCGAGCCCCCCCCCCCCCCCCCCGTCCTCCGTGTGCCCTCGCATCAAGCCGGAGCCTCGGCCGCCCCTGTTTGATTTTCAACTTTTATTGAATAAAAACTGAAGGACGGGCGGAAAATGAAACAGTATCGATGTTAAATGCCAGTGATCCGAAGTACGCCCGACTGCTCTGCAGGGTCAAAGTGTAATTAGAATTAATCAAATATCTTCCTCTCTCTCTCTTCCTCCCTCTCTCGATTTTCGCCACTATCCACAGCCTCTTGTCTCATTTTGTCATAATTTTCATTCATCCATTACCGGAAAAGAGACTTCAGAGGAAAATTCTTCGTGGGGAAGCCTGATTAGGATTCTTGGAGGTCTTGTTTTTATATCACGCGAGAACCGTAATGACTGCCTGAAATTTGAGACCTCTCTGAAATTTACAAGGGAGCGGGAACTGTTGTGAGGTTCCCACTTATTTTGGCTCTAAGAACTCGTAACTATTGACTCTTTATGTTTCGATATGTTTTTCTACCAATGTTTGACTGTAACTGAAAATAACTTGTAAGTTATATTTCATATAATAACAACTTTAATCTCGACTCGTCCCCTCTTGAAGGTATAACCATGTTAAATTACGTTTTGTACGTCAAAATAGCAGAGATTGGAGGGTCATGGCAACTAATGTTCAAATATATGACTTTCAATGTTAGATTCAGTGGTGATGTAGGTCTTCACACAGGTTCCATCTTTTTTGAACAGCGCGCCAGTCCGTGTACGTCACAACCAATCTTCAAGATGGCTGCCTTGCCACCACCCTCTGTATTTTCTCTATGACATTTCAGCAGTCGCTGATCAGTGGCGTGGCGTGAATGATCGATTATCGATATCTCGCCGTTTGAAGCTATGGTAAAGGATCGATTATCAGGGTGTTCGCTGCGAACACCCTGATAATCGATCTTTTTTCATAGGTTTGAGTGGCGTATCAATCGATATATCGCAAAGCACGCCACGCCACTGTCACTGATGCTCCCTTGGGTAAGACGCATCATGGCACTTCTCGCTAGCTTGCAGGTGAAAACTGCGAATTCCTGGACGGCGCGAGAGTCGCGTACGAAAGGGCGGAGGGGAGGGTCGGAGGGTGACCGACGTACCGGTAGCGGAGGGGGTAGCGCCCGTCGAGGAGTCTGGTCGTGTGCGGAGGGTATCGGATATCAAAGCGGACGGCAACCAGATCTTCTCGTCTCGCGACCCAGGAGTAATCCCTCGGGCGAGGGGGCGGGAGACGAGACACGGAGGTGTTTTTTTTTTTTTTTTTTTTTTTTTTTTTTTTTTGGGTGGGCGAACATGAATGAAACTCCACGACGACGAAGATAGAGACGGCGGCGGCTCATCAATTATGACCCAGTTGCACCGAGCGTCTGCTGCACCATCGCGCGTCGCGACGCTGCAAGCCGAGTACTGCCGTGCTAAGGAAAAACGCCGTATGAACCTTCAGGCGATGCCAAATTTCCTTTGATTAGACGCGAATTCCCTAGTAAATTTATGAATATTTCTTCCTCCCAATTCCTCAGATAATTTAGTTTGCAATTTTATCCAAAGATTTTGATGATATGAAGGAAAAATATTCATAACTTTCCCAAAAAGTAAACATTTTATCGAAGGAAATTTGGCAACTCTCGAATGTTCATACGGCGTTCTTCCTGAGCAATTGAGCATGGCATAGTAGCACGCGCCGACGCGCCGCGGAGGTCGATTTCCCGCCGAGCGTACGGCATTCATGTGCTGCCGTGCTAAGTGAAAACGTCGTATGAGCTATCAGGCGTTGCCAAATTCCACACGACAGATCAAACATTTTCAGGAAAATTTGTGAACATTCCTCCTCTAAATTTTTAGAAGATTTTTCTCGTGATTCGATCTAAAAAGTCTGAAAATTTCAATGAAAAGTATTCATAAATTTCTTTAGAAATAAATATTTTGTAAGAAGAAATTTTGCAACTTTCGAATGCTTATACGACGTTTTTCCTCAGCACGGGAGTGCACGGTTTTGTGCCCGGAGAAAACGCCGTAACGACCCTCGAATGTTGCCAGACATCTTCCAATTGAATATTATTTGTTGGAGAGAGTCAGTGGCGTATCGTGCTTTGCAATGTATCGATTGAGCTGCTATTTAAATCTATTGAAAAGAATTGATAGACAGGGTGTTCGCAACGAACATCCTGTAAATACGATCTTTTACCATAGCCTCAAGTGGGGAAATATAGCTAATCGACCATTCACGCCTCGTCATCGATCGATTAAACGGACCGAAACGCATTGAGTGTTTGAGTCGCATCAAGTTAGAATCAAGATACAGAGATGTAAAGTTTTACTCATCCATGAAATGTAACGTTAATTACAATATTTAACAACTATTTTCACTTTCAAAATCATTTTTCTCGACTTCGAATTATCGATGGAGAAATCAAGACGAACAGGACCAACGGACAGTTGGATTCACAACTTGACTGCATTTTACAATTTGGAACTAAAAATTCTGGCTCCTCTGGAAAAACACTTGTGTGCATAGGGAAACTAATGGCACATATGTTGTTTTTAAACCTGACCAGAATTTATAGTTCCAAATTGCAAAATGCAGTCCAACTATTCCCTACTCATTTTTATCCAGAACACGTCTTCATGCGTTGGCATTAAATTATGTCAAAATACAATGCGACCTGTAAAATCACCGTAACGTCACAATCGAAAAATTCCGTCCGCCTCCACGGAATTAGTACCCAACTTTTTAAAAAAGTAAATGCCCGTTTTCTGATGAGCTCTGTGCAAACGTACACACACGAAGTCCAGGGCTCGTCGAAAAACGGACATGTTCCCTTTTTTAAAAAAAACGAGCTCATTCTATTTCTGTATCCGACGGGAAACTCGCGGATTCCCGGCTTGCGTATACCCTCCTGACATTAGGGCGTAACTATACCCTGCATTGAACCCTGTCGTCCGTACACTTTAACGTTTTCGCGGGCTCATCCAAATGTGCAGTTACGCCTTTACGTCAGCCGAGCAACGCATTGTCCGGCGTTTGTTTACGGCTTCATTTACGAGTGGCACTTCGAGGCGCGCTTCGCGATTAATCGATTGATCTGCCGTTTGAACCCGTGAGAAAAGAATCGATTTCCAGGGCGTTCACTGCAATGGTCGATTCTTCAGCACAGCTTCAAACGGGGAAATATCGATAGTCGGGGATTGAGGTGCGGGCGGCGGCGCGGCGGCGGTGGAAGTCCGTGTCACGGTGTCATTCGGAGGGTCGCCGCTCCAGTTGTTTTTTACAATTGGAGTTGACCGACGGTCGCCGCTACGTGCCGGACGCAGGGACACCGCGCGCCACGTCTTTTGTCGGCGTCGAGACCCGGTTACTGCACCGCCACGCCGCACAGTGGATCCAGTCAATAGATCGTATTCGATACATCAAACGGGTGAGATTGTATCGATATCGATTGGTTCAAAACATAAACATAGCCTCAAAAGGAAATTCAGAAATCTGAGAGAACGGATCTTTTGTAACAGATTTTTTATTCTTTTGGGTACCAAATGCCAATGCAAAGTGAAATAGTCAGGAAATTTCTCATTTTCAGATTTTCCAATTAAAATCCTTAAATATATGTTCTATTGTTTTGAACCAAACGATACATCGAACCGTTATCGAATACGGTCTATAGAGAATTTGCGAGTGTCTGAAATTTTGAGAATTTCATCTTTAAAATGACACTACTAGGAAAACTGAGAACGAGGATATCTTTGGTTTCATAAATTGATCAATTATTTGACGAAATATGACAAAATAACCTAATTTGCTAAAATACATGTGTTTAAATGTAAAATGCCGCCAGATTACGTTATAAGGCGGCATGTTTTTCATTTTTAAATCTATTTTCCTCCAATTTCCCATGTCAGAAAAAAAGTATGAAAAATACTGGGAACTTAGCTCATTAGGCACTCTCAGATGAGCAATAAATTTTTGTATGCAAAGTCTCCATTGGAGCGGTCGGACAAAATTTGGAAACTTTAAACGCCTATAACTCCATTTATACAAAACTTTGAGGTTCTAAAAGTGGTTCCATTGGTTTCCCCGTAAAATTTGCCGCTAGAAGTACCCTTTAAAATTTATAGTGTGACTGAATAAACATCAAAATTTGCAGTTTTAGCCGACAATTTCATGTCCGACCTCTCTAATTGACTCGAATCACTGTGCGACGCCGCGCCGACTCACTTGTCACCGCTACTGCATCGCTGCAACCGCCACAGCGCCGCGACGCCGCACCGCGCCGCCGTGCGAATTCTAAAACGCGTGTTGTCGCTTCGTGTCACTAGAGTCCCTTTATACTGAGAGTCAAGACAATTCGGCTCATGGATGTCACAAACGGGAATAAAGATTACAGAAATTGAACGTTTTTCGTAATCTTTGATCGGCCCATTCTCAAATGCCTTTCTCCGTTCCTCCTCTCATTCCGTTTGTTCCTTGCCGAACCCGTAATTCCCTGGTCCATTCCAGATTATAATCTTTGCCATCGGTGAAAATGTAATCTTTATTCCCGTTTGTGACACTGTGGAGGCCTAAAATACGGGAACCAATCAGAAATGGATTCAAATTGTCTTGACTCTCAGTATAAAGGGACTCTACTCTACGTGTCACGATAGGACTTTTCTCTGACTCGAATGCTATACGAGAAAAATGGGCTTCTAGACCAGTTTCATGGCGTGCTTTGCGACGTATCGATTGATCTGCCATTGAAACCTAAGGAAAAGGATCGATAAACACGGTGTTCGCAACGACCACACTGTTATTGAACACGTGCCCTTGACGTGCCCCTTTAAGGATGCTTAAGAGTTAGGAGACCTCTAACTTTTATCTTTTTTTCTAAATTATCATTGATTTTGACTTATCATAGCATATTTTGAGCAAACTCAACCTCAACTCTTCTCGAATTCCAAAAATTATAGACACCTCAAGGCAAGTTGACGAAGGCGCAGAGATACAACTATTCGTGTTTAATGGGTGTCCGTGTTGCGTCTGCAAAATTGAAGGCGCGATGCCGTGAGACGTGAACTCACAATGGTCCGCTTGATGCTACCAATAAGGTTTCACTCAGAATCGGGAAAAAAGTTAAGAAACGAGGCCCGGTTACGTCTCTCCTATCTTCGGTTGGGTTGCTCATGCAGCCCTTGAAGCACCACTACCATTAAAACAAACGGAACCAACAAAACATGAAAGAGGAGCAACAGAGAGGATGCGCGTTGATGAAGGCGCAGAGATACAACTATTCGTGCTCGATGGATGTCCGTGTTGCGTCCGCATAATTGAAGGCGCGATGGCGCAAAGCGTGAAATTATTTGCGCGAAATTCTCCACTATTTGCTGCCAATGAGGCGTGCTTATATTCGAGGGAAAAGTTAAAAAACGAGGCCCACATAAGTCTCTCATGTTCGGCTATGTTGACACTCAATTTTTACTTTCTTTTTTAAAAAGGATGTATTTGTAGACCTATATCTAAAGCTTGTATGTACCGGTCCCGCACAATCCGTGGACTAGATCTTTTTTGCAAGCCTCGGGTCAATTTGAAGCGGCTTGGGCATCTGAGGATTCAGCTTATGGATTGGCAAAAAATAATCAGGTCCGTTTAAAGCGCCAAGTTTTTACGCTCCAGTATTAGCAGAGATATTGCTCATCAAAAAATACTGTCTATAAAGTCATCCACCGCTTACTGGGAGAAAAAAAAATACATTGGATCTAGAGTCCAGACTCTTGAGAACATCGACAAGAAAAAATACTCTTGATTCAATCGGATTTTTGCTTAAATCAAGAACCAAGCTTCTTAATTGGAGCGGATTTCCTTTTGATTTAAGCTTAAATCTGATTGAATCAAGAGTATTTTTTCTTGTCGATGTTTTCAAGAGTGAGGACTCTAGATCCAGTGTGTTATTTTTTCCAGTGTACCGTGGTTTCTGCCATCCTGGTTTGGCCAGGAACTACGCTAAACGCTAATCTCGAGTAAGCATAAAAGATTCGGAAACTTCCAGTTTAGTCGTAGACCGTCTTTTTTCCTCCGCGGAGCGCTGCGTTATTTATGGACGGCCCCAAGAGAGCTGATGAGATTTTTTCGTCAGAGATTTTATTACGGGGGTTCAAAAACACATATATTTTTAAAAAGAGTAACCCGTAGGGTAAGGAGAAACGCCGGGCTGGGGCCCGATCGGTCCATTAAATGATGGTAGAGAGTACTTTGCGCTCTTGAGAGACGGCGTAAGTGATATTTACGGCCGAACACGGCGTCAAAACTGCATCGATGTTAGTGGTCTCCGCCTCTGTTATTTAGTCAATTTCGAGTGCATATATAAAGCGGCATTTCGGTGCCGCCCCGCCCCGCCCCCACCTGCGAACCCCATCGATGAGCCTCCCCTCGCACCCTCGGGGTTCGCCCGGCCTGGAAAAAAAGGATACAAAACCCGCGTTTGACGCGGAGAGCAAATTGCTTCGAGCAGGCCATTAGCGCCATCAAATTTCGCCCCGCGCGCCGGCAACACATAAAAATGGGGAAGAACTTTCGTCCCACAAGTGGCGAGGCGTGATAATCGATTATCGATTTTCCCCCATTTGAGGCCATAGTAAAGAATCGATTTTTGAGGTATCGATACTTTTCCATAGGTTTAAATGGGGAAGAACTTTCGTCCCAGCAGTGGCGAGGCGTGATAATCGATTGTCGATTATCGATTTTCCCCCATTTGAGGCTATAGTAAAGAATCGATTTCCGAGGTATCGATACTTTTCCATAGGTTTAAATGGGGAAGAACTTTCGTCCTAGCAGTGGCGAGGCGTGATAAACGATTATCGATTGACCCCCATTTGATGCTATAGTAAAGAATCGATTATTGAGGTATCGATACTTTTCCATAGGTTTAAATGGGGAAGAACTTTCGTCCTAGCAGTGGCGAGGCGTGATAATCGATTATCGATTTTCCCCCATTTGAAACCATAGTAAAGAATCGATTTTCGAGGTATCGATAATTTTCTATAGGTTTAAACGACGGAGCAATCGATGTATCGCAAAG
Organism: Bemisia tabaci; assembly: GCF_918797505.1. Classification (NCBI taxonomy): domain Eukaryota; kingdom Metazoa; phylum Arthropoda; class Insecta; order Hemiptera; family Aleyrodidae; genus Bemisia; species Bemisia tabaci. Next base: position 6,919,963 of record NC_092794.1, read on the forward strand.
CTCGCCGCGCCACCGGTCCCCGGCGCACTCTCTCGAGTGAGCACTTGGCAGAAGTTGAAGCTGGAAATAACTTGTAGCTGCAAGTTCAAAAGTTTTTTAATAACCGTCAAAGAAATCATTAATCATAGATGTTTCGCACGGAATTGATGGCTGGTCGGACGAGAGGCAGAAGAAAAGGAAAGGAAAGAATCGGGGAGGGAAATTCTTGCCGAGATATTCGCCGGGCGCTTTATGCGCGGCCGTTTTAAGGACGTCCCCGCGGAGGATGAAAAAATACCGCGGCGAAAATAAAAAATATCTTCGAATATTTTTCCGACATCAGCGAAAGGTCAACTATTCAGCTGTCGAGGAATGGTTGGCGACCGAGTTCAGCTTTTCGTCCCTTATTTCCCAGCTTGGTTGTCGGCTTTTACACCGCGCACAGTGGAACGAGCCAGAAGCGTGGCGTGAATTGCGAGTACGATGTATGCCATTAAACTATGAAAGGATCGGTGTCGCGCGACACCTGATCGTTCTTAATAGTTTATGGCTACATCGTACATCGCATTCACGCACTGAACAGCTAAAGGAGTCGACATGTAATTTTGCCAAATTTGAATTTCGTGATTTCTTCACAAATTCAATTGTAAGGGTGTTTCTGAAAATAAATTTTATAAAAAAACCTATACAACCCATTTCAAATGTTTTTTGTCTCATATTTTAAAAAAAATTGGCTTTTCAAAGTTTCCAAGTTGTGTCCAACTTCTCGTATTGACTCGATCCACTGTGCGGCATATGCGCGCTTACACTGGAAACAAAAGTTATTTTTCGACTTAAAGCGTCGTTTTTCATCGAAAATATGTTTTTTTTTTCTTCCTTTTTTTGAGGTAAATCTTCGCGGATTTGACTTAAAGTCAGTTTTTTTTGAGTTAATAAAGCGTCGTTTTGCTATCGTTAAGTTTACGTGAAAAAAAACGATAGCAAAACAACGTTTCTTCAACGCAAAAAAACCAAATTTTGTCGACAAGAAACGACGCTTTAAGTCAAAATAATATCTGTCCTGTCACAATTTTTACCGTTTGGAAAAATCCCTCAGGCCCCGCGGTGAATGCGCCTCGTCCCCCCCCCCCCCCTCTATAGAATTCCTGGCGACGCCACTGATTGTTATGATCCGTCGTTAGTAATAAATCACCTATTTGACTTAGTTTTGCATCAATTTACTCCTTTTTGAGGAAAAACGCTCATTTATGAACATTCTTAGCCATGCTAGTTTGATATTGAAATCTGAAGATTGTCAGTGACACTTTTCGTTTTCAAAGGTTGGCTGTTCTTTTCGGCCCTAAAGAGCTCCATATTTCCACATGTCCGTACTCTTCCTATATACTGCCGTGCTAAGGAAGAACGCCGTATGAACATTCGAGAGTTGCCAAATTTTCTTTGATAATTAAAATGTCTATACTTGAGGAAAGTTATGAATATTTTTCCTTGAAATTTTCAAGAACTTCAGATCAAAATACGCAAAAAAGTCTCTGAAAAATTGGAAGAAAAATATTCATAAGTATACCAGGGCATCCGTGTTTTATCGAAGAAAACTTAGCAACGCCTGAAGGCTCATACGGCGTTCTTCCTTAGCACGGCAGTATAGGCACTCTATAGTTGAATACAGCCTCGAGGCACTTTTGAATCGGCGCGGCGGCGGACGTTATGAACCATCGATCAACTCGGAAGCTCGAGTTTCGGGTGGCAACTCGGGCATCGGTCAAGGAGCCACGCGTCGCCACAAGGTGACAGAGCGGAGACGGAGAGGATTAGGGAGGAAATGGAGGAGGGGCGGGGGTGACGCATGACGGCTCGCAGGATTCGAACAACCGGGAAAGATTGATTCGGGATCAGAGTCGGAGGGAAGGTGGACGACTGTTAGTTGGAGCGATGGAACCCGGTCTCCGCGACCGCAAAAACCGTCCACGCCGGGTCGAGCGCCCGGTGCCGGTCCCGCGCGAGCCAACCACTTAAGATGCATCCTCGTTGACCCCGGTCCCCAGTCCCGTTGGGGGTGGGTCGGAGCCGGAGGGCAGCGTTGCCATTTCCCGGGATTAATACCGAATTTCGGAACTTTTCCCGGAATCTTCGAAATGGAGATGTTGCATGTGTGAGGAATTTGCGATTTGACTATTGATTATTTTGTAAAAGTTCGCGAGAAACACGATGGTGCCACTGGTTTTCTCTGGAATCAACACCCAAGCTCAAAAAAAACTCTCAAGTCGAGGCCAAAATGGAGGGATATCCCACGCTATCCTGAGAGTCCACCTCTGCATCAAGACAAACTCTCCATGCAAAGATAGGGAGCAAATTCATTAGCAGTGATGCCGTGTTTTCAGTTTTAGAGTCCCCAAAGAAAGTGGCAGCCCTGTCAATGTATTTGCTCTCTATCTTCGCATGGAGAGTTTGTCTTGATGTAGAGGTGGACTCTCAGGATAGCGTGGGACACCCCCTCCATTTTGGCCTCAACTTGAGAGCTTTTTTTAAGCTTGGGAGTTGATTTCAGAGTAAAACCAGTGGCACCATCGTGTTTCTCGCGAACTTTTACGGAAGAATCAACAGTCAAATCGCAAATTCCTCACACATGCAACATCTCCATTATATTTGTGAACATCGTCATTTATATTATTTAGTATAAATGTTGGCTCGTCTGTAGGTCATTTTTGGGATGCGATGGATGACGTCAGGCTAGCAGCGATGTTGAGGGTCAGGAATAGTAACCTCGGTGAAGCTGGCAACCCGGCTCCTGCATCCGAAGTGTGAAAGTAGGGATATCTCTCCGCGGCGAGGCGTGGCGACGGAAAGGGGGAGAGGCGAAAAAAGCGGAGTTAACACGGGTGTATGCATTATGGATTAACATCCTTCATATTTGCAAAAGAGCACTTTCTCCGATTATTTAGTATTACCGTCCCCTTCCGACTCCCCCCCCCCCCCGCCCTTGATTCGAGTCCTTTCTTTCCTCGAGCTAAGTTTCGTAAGTCCTCCCCCGTGCAACCAACGTTTTTGTCGGTCGCCTCGCGGCTATTGGGAATCTCTGCCACCATCACCATCATCCCCTCTCCCCATTCTCAAATCGATGTACTGTAAATGGATCCGTAGCGAATTTTAGCCGGAAAATGGCTGAAAAATCAGGATGAGCGCATTTTGGGCATTCAAGTTTCCCCAGCACACTGCCAACCCTGAGTGCTGATTTTTGAAATTTATAAAAGTAGCTGTAGATAAGAGGACATAGGGAACATGGAGCGATTCTATTGGTTGGAACTGGTAGTTGTTATTGACTAAGGGGGAAATGATGGACTAACTGTGGGGTCTCTCATGGGTTGCAGCTAGTTAGTTGATTACCTCCCTCGTCCATTGCAACCACCCGCTTCCACCGAAAGAAATGATTAATTGGACTACATTTTGCAACCACTATTGGCTCTTCCATTAAAGAACCTCTCTGCATAGGGGAATCAATGGCATATATGTTGTTTCTAAAATGAGCCAGAAATAGTGGTTCCTTATCGCAAAATATGGCCAAATTGTCAGTGTGTCGTCTTTGTCTATAGCTTTGTCAGTCCGCTGGGAGGATCCTATTTGTGGAAGCGGGTGCCTGCAATGGACAGAAGAGATAGGTGACACACTAACTAACGGCAATCCAGGAGAGACCCTATAGTTAGTCCATGATTTTCTCCCCTAGTCGATAGGAACCACCCATCTCAACCGATAGGATCGCTCCACACTCTCCATGTCTCTTTTGTCTATAGCTTTGTCTATCAATTCCAATAATCATCCGGCTGAAGACGGCTCTGTGAGATTGTTGCAACATTGGAATAGCCTTAGGTCGCTTTTCCTAAGGACGGCAGCGTTGCCGAAGCGGTGGGTACGTGCCTGGACTGGCCGATGAACGGCGAGCGAAAGTGCGATCGGCGATCGTCGATGTTGACGGTCGAATTTGCAGGAAAGTTGAGTGCGGGCGCGGTTGAATGAGGACAGTTGGTCAATATCACCCATGTCGATATAAATATGTCCACCGTTCTCGGAATTTCAGCGGCGGCGGCGCGGCGCGCCGATCCGCAAAGGGCCGCCGCGCCGCTCGCATGCCGATGCCCGACGCGTGCCCGCAAAGGATCCCGCCGCGTCGCCAAGTCTACCCAAGAGACCAAGTAACGACCAAGTTCTCAAAGGACTTTACACTGGAAAAAAAAAAAAAACAAATTGGATCTAGAGTCCAGACTCTTGAAAACATTGACAAGAAAAATACACTTGATTCGATCGGATTTTTGCTTGAATCAAAACGAAATCCGCTCAAATTAAGAGGATTGGTTGGTTCTTGATTTACGCAAAAATCCGATTGAATCAAGAGTATTTTTTCTTGTCGATGTTTATCAGAGTCTGGACTCTAGATCTAATGCGTTTTTTTCCAGTGCTTGGTGAATTGAATCAACAGGAGAAGTCGAACAAAATTTGGAAACTTTAAAAGCTCATAACTCCATTCATACGAAACTTTGAGGTTCTGAAGTAGTTCCATCGGTTTCCTCTTAATATTTTCCTTTAGAACAGGGTGTCTACAAGTCCGGAATTTCCGGAAAGTCCGGAAATTGTACTGATTTTTTAAAGGCGGTTCGGAAGTACTGAAAAAGTGAAGAAATTCCGCGAGGAGGCCCGCAATTTTTGTCATTTTTGTCGCAATTCGAGAGAGAAATTCAAATTTCGTCAGATGGAGTCGATGGAGGTACTGAATTTCTTGGAAATGTACTAAAAAGTACTGTAAAAGTACTGATTTTTGGTCAGCCTGTTTTTGTAGACTCTCTGTTTAGTTTAAAATGGACAACATAAACATAAAAATTTGCAGTTGTAGTGAAAAATTTCATGCTTCTCTCTAATTGACTCGATCCACTGTGTTGTTGCAAAAATTAGCCAGAGCAAAAATAAGAGTTAGGTATGCTGCCGTGGTAAGGAAAAACGCCATATGAACATCCGAGTGTTGCCAAATTTCTCCTCGCAGGTCGTATTTTTACGAGGAGAATTTTGGGTTTTTCTAACCGGTTTTTCTCCTGATCTCGTGCAAAAATCAGACGAATTTTTATCTAAATCCACGCAGGTACAGTCTTCCAAAAAATTAAACTGTTCCAGTTCATTTTGCAACCTTGGAATGGAGTTGCAGGAAACAAGGAAATATGACGGCGGCGCACGCTCGTTGCAAGAAGATACACACGACGCCGCTGCTACAATTCATCGAATTGACACACGCGGAGAGGAAAAAGATAAAAAATAAAGTGGCGGGGCCTAGAAAAACAACATTGGAAATGCAGAGCGTGTTTGATGAATTGTCTCTTAACAGCGGCTGACTGACCTGCCATCCATCTCCGCGGCGGCGGCGAGAGCGAATAACTGCTGTTCGATGGAACGATAATTGAGAATGATGTGTATGTGTAAGCGCTCCGTATTTAAATGGACGTACTCGTGCTAAAAGGAACTATGTTCCACGCAAACCCTATGCACATAGGTGCTTTTGGCATACGTACGTCCGAATGATTTGCGACTCCGAGTGGAGCTCGTCACGATGCAGCTCGAATCGAAAATCGGTGTCCTCGCCCGCGTCCTCGTGATAAACTCTACCGAGTGACGTCATCACACAATGCGCGAAACTCATAAATTGATCGACAGATTTGTATGGAATCCAGCATCCAGCACACGAGATCTATTCTGCCGTGCTAAGGAAAAACGCCGTATGAACCATCAGGCGTTGCCAAATTGTCTTCGATAAAACACGAATTTCCTGGTAAACTTATGAATATTTTTCTTCGAATTTTTCAGAGAATTTTGTTTGTATTTTGATCTAAAGTTGCTGAAAATTTCAAGGAAAAATATTCATAACTTTTCTCAAAAATAAACATTTTATCGGAGGCAATTTGGCAACTCTCGAATGTTCATACGGCGTTTTTCCTTAGCACGGCAGTATTAACCTCTAGTGTCTGTAGCGGATGAATTGAAATTGGTTTACATGATAAGGAAGAATTTAGGATTTGTTGCAGCCAACCACACTGTCAGTGCCAAAAACCAAGAAAGTTGATGTTTTTCAGCAGCTATGGAGTCGGTACTGGCAGGGATGCAGTAATTTCTCAGTCTCCCCATTTTGAAAACCCATTTTTCCTCGGTTTCAGGACATTTTGTCAACGATTTTTAGTCCGCGCACCTTTTTTGTCCTAGTAGTTTACGCCCACACGTAAAACAAGCAACAGTGACTTGGTCCAAGCGTTATATTTTAGTCGGTATGTAAAATTATATTGACAATATGGAAATGAGAAATTGAGAAAGAAAGAGGTGTTGTTATGGTTGCTCATTTTCTAAATGAAATGTTATTACTTTCTCCTTTTGAATCATCTTTTTAAATTTTTATTGGTGAATATTTGGTTTTGTTTCTATCCTTAAAATATTCGATGTACAATATACCTTATATATGTATAGGTACTTTTTTTTATTTTTTTAATTTTTTCTTTACGAAATTATTATTTCATTTTGAAAACATTTATATTTTTAAATCGTGACAAATATTTATAAAACCTTTTCCAAGCGACATTAATCTCAATGAGCCGCAGTTGTGCCGACAGAAACTGCAAAAATTAATAAAAGAGGGGAAAAAACCAAGAAGCACGCAATCGTTAGTTTTAACCCATTTGTACATCGATCTTTCAGAGTCAAATGCGTCAAATTTTGAGCGTTTAGTTACGCGTACACCTCGCTGCAGCACAGTAAAAGCACAACATGTAAAAGAAAAAATTAAAGTGCTTTGGAAATCATTAAATTTGACACGGAACCACCAATATTTAAAAAACACCCATTATATTATTATTCTCCTTTGATAAATTGATCCATATGTTTTTCCCATCAATTTAAATGAGAATAATCAATGCAGAGTGTGTAAAAATTTCAAAATCATGAGTTATAAAACCCTGACTATGCGAGTATAAATACCTATTAAAGCCTAACAGAGCGGAGCGGCGTGCTGCCAGCGTGAGAAGCTCGCTGGCGCCTACAAACCTAAGTGGATACTTTGCGCATTGCACAATGCTTGAAGTATCCACTTAGGTTTGTAGGCGCCAATGCGCGCTTCGCGTTGGCCGCCCGCCCGCCGCGCCGTGCGGCGGCGCCTGAAGCAACTATTTCACAACAGAGGTGTTGCACAGTATTATACGAAATTGAACGTATTAAGAATGACAGGCATCCTTTAAAAGTACAGGTACCTTTCCCCGCAAAATAAATCAAGATATTTATCGTACACAGGAAAAATCTAAGAGCCTTTAGCTGAGGCAAATATAGAGGTTTATCCGGTTCAGGTATAACAAGGTGGGAATTTTTTGGAAGATAATTAAGTCCTGTTACACCAAAAAAATGTAGAGAGTTTCAGTGAATTTTGTCTCATGGAATTGACGCTCCCCCGTTTTTACCAAAACTCAAGTATATATTATTCTCCGTTGGACTAAACAAACAAAACAAAAAAACAAGCAAACCCTCATTCTTCCAAGACATTATACATTTTCATCCAAAAACGTGGTGAGCAATGGTCGTTTGTATTTACATGTGGGCCAATTAACTTTGGGTTTCAACTGGCACGTGGACCAAAACTCGCGTGCCGAAAAAACGCGTGGACGTAAATTACTGGAAAAACAGGTGCGCGGACAAAAAATCGTTGACGAAATGGACTGCATTTTGCAATTTGGACCTATAAATTCTGGCTCATCCGAAAAACCACTTATGTGCATAGGGAAACTAATGACACATACGTTGTTTTTTAACTTGGCCGGAATCTATAGTTCCAAATTGCAAAATGTAGTCCTAATGTCCTATACCCTTTTTCCTCAGAAAAGTTAAAAATATTACTTTTCTCGCCGCCGGATCTACAAATTTCTGAATTTTTGCCTAAAACACTTTTTTCGCTCTGCACGTTTGAATTTCGTGGTTTTGCTAAAAACGCTTGATTTCAACCGCGACGCATAGGAAAACAAATGGCACATACGTTGTTCCTAAACCGAGCCGGGGATCGTAGTTCTGAATGGCAAAATGAAGTCCATTTTTTACGCCGCGCACCGTGGATCGTTACAAAGTAGCTTTCCTCTCACAAACAGTAGTGCAGAGTAGAAGAAGTGTCTTGTCTCGGGTCCGCGCTGCGGGTTCTCCGCGAATACTTTTTTGGCGCGTCGATTTAGCAGCGTCGCACAGTGGATCGAGTCAATTTGAGAGGTCGGACATGAAATTTTTGACTAAAATCGCAAATTGTGATGTTTATTTTGTCACATTTTAAAGTTCAAGGGGTGCTTATGCTAGACAATTTCATGGGGAAAACCAATGGAACCACTTTTAGAACCTCAAAGTTTGGTATAAACGGAGTTTTAAGCTTTCAAAGTTTCCAAATTTTGTCCGACCTCTCGTATTGACTGGATCCACTGTGCGTCGTCGACCGGTGCCGCGGAGGACAATCGGAACGCCATTCGTCTCGGATATTCGAGTCGGCCAGATCGTTTTGTTTTTATTCGGCAATAAAAGGACACCGAAAAAGAGTTGTCACCGATGCAAAGTCGCGGAAAACACTTGGCTAAACACGTCCCGCTGCCCCTTCGACTCCCCCCCCCCCCCGCCCCCCGCCCCCGCGACCGCGTCATCGTCAGAACAACGTTTATCGGCGAGAAGTGAAGTCATTTCGAAAAAGTGGGAAAAGTTTTCGTATCGCGACGAGAGCGGGAAACTTGGGACTCGGGACTGCCCTATCTGATGATTTGTCAAAAGGCTTCGTGTTATTGCCTCGTGTTTCGAGTGCGCACTCCATTGTTTGCTTTATGCTCGATTTACGTGTTTTATAGCGCGCTCTTCTCCACTTCTGCTTCTTCCTCTTCCTCCTTTGACGGGCTCGGGCTCGTCCCGGCGAGCTTTAAAGTCGGGCCCAGGAAGAACGCCGTATCGGCATTCCAACGCTGCCAAATTTCTTCCGAAGATATCGTCACCTTCCAGGCAAAGTATCACAAGCGCCATGCGACGTTTAACAATTTCCGCCGCCATTTTATTTTTTTACTGAGAAATTGTTGGTTGAATCTGTTCGAAAATTTCACTAAATTTTATCGGCAGCACAAAGAAAATTCGGTGTAATTTTCGGACAGCTTCGTTGAACAATTTCTCTGTAAAAAAAATATAATGGCGGCGGAAATTTTTAAACGTCGCATGGCGCTTGTGATACTTTGCCTGGAAGGTGACGATATATTTATTTTTAAGTATAGTCGTGAACACACTGGAGAAAAAAAAAAAACATTGGATCCAGAGTCCAGACTCTTAAAAACATCGACAAGAAAAATACTCTTGATTCAATCAGATTTAAGCTTAAATCAAGAACCGAGCCTCTTAATTTGAGCGGATTTCCTTTTGATTTAAGCTTAAATCTGATTGAATCAAGAGTCCTTTTTCTTGTCAACGTTTTCAAGAGTTTGGACTCTAGATCCAATGTGTTTTTTTCCAGTGCATGTTTCACTTGATACTTTCGAAGATGTTATATCTAGCAGTAAAAAAAAAAATCGCGGAAAAATTCAGAAAAAAATATGCATGATTTATTAGGGAAAATCAGTTTTTATGATCAGATATTTGACAACGTCGGACTGCTCATTCGGTGTTTTTCCAAGGCCTCCTTCCAGGGCCCGTCTCAGTTCGATAGACGACTCGTTCTACCGTGCTAAGGAAAAACGCCGCATGAGCCTTCAGGCGATGCCAAATTTCCCCTGATAAATCACTAATTTTCAGGAATTTGTTTTTAAACATTTGTCTACCAATTTATTAGATAATTTTGTGTGTAATTTGATCTATAACTTCTGAAAATTTTAAGGAAAAATATTCATAATTTTCCTCCAAAGTAATAATGTCATCGAAGGAAATTTGGCAACTCTCGCATGTTCATACGGCGTTCTTTCTTTTAGCACGGTAGCGTTGGCTTGTCTGTTATCAGTCGGTAGGAATTCTCCATGGAGAGGATCTTCTCCTTTCGATAACTTATAATAATTTAGCGACTTATTTGATGCGTACCACATCGCATCGCATCGCCGTGACTGTCGTGTGGTATGTACGGATGCTATGATCGCTGTCGGAAGTGTTCGGTGTGATAGCGAACGCATCCTGACGATCAGACGCACTAGAGTACCTTCACATGGAGAATGTGAACTCTCAGGTATCCATTTCTTATTGGCTCAATCATCTTAGGCTTCCGGGACCGGGGTCCGTCCATGTGTCGAGGGTTCAAAAATGGCGGAAGTTGCTTTTAGAAGATTCAAAATTGCACCATGAAAAAAAAATATGGTAGAAGTTACGATACTCTGACTCAGTGATCCAAGTAAGGTAAAAAAACACCTGACTCTATGGTAGCGTTTACCATATGTTATATGTTGGCAAGTATCACCAGAGTTCTGTTGAATACTACTATGATTTTGGTTATTTTCACTAAATAGTATCACTGTGTGAAAAATCAAATAGACTTTTAGGATAGAGTTTAGGATATAGAAGTTGCAAACTGCCTTAAATTTGTCAGAGAACTCACGTTTAAAACTTTGATAAAAGCTGCGTAAAATTTGGTCGGCAGCTATTTTCTTGTACTTTGTGCGTATCGAACCACAGACTGCGAGCGTAGGAGGTCATACTCTCAAACTCGCGCTAAGGGCTGGGTTGAACCCGGTATCAAATCTGTCGTGATAAACGAACCCTTTTTAATATGTGTGTGTAAGACAGCGTGACTAATGGAACCTGGTTTGTAAGGGACATGGAAGTCTAGACCAGGGATTTCTGTTCTGGCATGGCGTCTTTCTGGCGCGTTGTTGTAAGTACGTTCTCAAAGTTGTCTGATGAACACGAAAAACGCATATTAATGGAACCGAGTTTAATAGGAAAGAACCAACCCACGTGAAGTTGATTCTCGAGAAAAGGAGGTTTGAAGTTTTATTTCTCCATTAGACTCAATGCAGAAAATAAACTTTAACCCCACTTAATACAGATTAATTTTTTTTCTCAACTTTGAGTTTTTGGCAGGGGAATATACAAGACTAGTGGAACTCGAAAACATTCTCAACTCAATTTTTTCGAAAATGTGGGTTGGTTCCTCTCTGATGACCTCGGGTTCGGACTGGAAAGAAAAGTGCATTTCAATTCATCGTCACACGTTTTTTTATAAATTTCATGATGCATTGGACAAAAAGAAAATGATAGGTTTTAGTACCTAGATGCAATGTGCATATTGTTTCGAAACTCCGTGACGAATTTCCGCATTGTTACCTCTCAAGTGAAGAAATCCAAAACGCCTTCAATCATTTGAATATGCATCACGCTCATCCACCGTGTTCGAATAGTTGTATCAAGGCGTTCTCGTTACTTTTCGAGTTATCCGTCCAAGCTAAAAACGCCTTCAATTGGTTGAATATGCATCACGCTAATTCACCGTGTTCGAATAGTTGTATCAAGGCGTTGTCGTTACTTTTCGAGTTCGCCGACCAAGCCATCAGCTGGAATTGCCTCACCTGGACACTTTTTCAATCACAGAAAAAAACGAAGAAAGGGGAGAGAAGAAGAAGAAGAAGAAGAACATTGGAATATTCCAAAAACTAGGTAAATAAACAAAATGCCATAGATTTTGGTGCCTCCGCGGTTGGCATCCAATGCGAATTCGTGCTTTTTGTGCCCCTCCGGCAACAGAGCGGGAGGTAGAAGATAAGGGAGGCGAGTGGTCCGGTCACCTGAGCGATTGCAGCCCCGTGCGTGGACCCCCGATTCAAGCTCCCCCCCCCCCCCCCCCGGTGCCCGAAAGAAGCGCGCTACGCCGCGCCGCTCAGTGGAGCGAGTCAATAAGAGAAGTTGCACATGATTTGAAACTTAAAAAACCCAATTCCTCGTGAATATACAAGACGAAGAACCTTGAAAATGCTCTCGTTGGTTCTCTATCAAAATTTTGTTCAAAAAACACTCTCAAAATTTTGTTCCAAAAACACTCTCAAAATTTTATTCCAAAAACACTCTCAAAATTTCGTACCATCACTCAGGTCACTATTATTACAAACTTAACATCAAATCTGAGTGGAACTTCTTGCCAATGTTAACGCAAACGCAGCCTGCGACTTTAAAGTGAGTTTTCAAAACTCTTAGCCCCCTGCCCCCCGCATTTTTGGTTGCAGAGCGGGTAAAAACCGGGAAATTCACTATAAATAAGCCCGAAACTAATGTCCAACTTGAGAAGGACCCTTGAAACGTTGCGATCAGTCGGAGCATTGAAATACAGGGACTGCCGCCCCCTTAAAGTACGGAAACATCCATAAAACCCCCGCTGCCCCCCTCTTTTTTCGTTGCAGAGCTGGTAAGAACCGGGAAATTCGCCAGAAATGATGCCCCGGTTCCTATAACAGCCCCGCAATGAAAAATGAGGGGGGCAGCGAAGGGTTTTATGGATGATTCCATCCTTAAAGTGCGCGGCAGTTCCTGTGTTGCAGTTCTCCGACTGGGCGCAACGTTTCAAGGGTCCGCGTCAAGTTGGACAGTAGTTTCGGGCATCATTTCTGGCGAATTTCCCGGTTCTTACCAGCTCTGCAACGAAAAAAGAGGGGGGCAGCGGGGGTTTTATGGATGTTTCCGTCCCTAAAGTGGGCGGCAGTCCCTATATTGCAGTTCTCCGACTGGGCGCAACGTTTCAAGGGTCCGCATCAAGTTGGACAGTAGTTTCGGGCATCATTTCTGGCGATTTTCCCGGTTTTTACCCGCTCCGCAACAAAAAATGAGGGGGGCAGCGGGGGTTTTATGGATGTTTCCGTACTTTAAGGGGGCGGCAGTCCCTGTATTTCAATGCTCCGACTGATCGCAACGTTTCAAGGGTCCTTCTCAAGTTGGACATTAGTTTCGGGCTTATTTATAGTGAATTTCCCGGTTTTTACCCGCTCTGCAACCAAAAATGCGGGGGGCAGGGGGCTAAGAGTTTTGAAAACTCACTTTAAAGTCGCAGGCTGCGTTTGCGTTAACATTGGCAAGAAGTTCCACTCAGATTTGATGTTAAGTTTGAAGCTCTTCTGTGACTTTCCGCATTTTAATGCAATGTTTCATTGTAACAGCCCCCCCCCCCCCCCTACGGGGGGGCTGTGGTGGCCCGGGGGCAATATGAAGACTTCGGTATCAGACCTGGAGTAATCGAGGACTCTTTGAAAAGAGAAACGGTATGTCCAAGAGCCGCCGAAGCCACTCTAAAAAATGAAGGTACGGACCCCCTAAATAACCTTTGGACCCCCCTAACTTTTGATAGGGGGGTCAGATCGACTTCCGGTTTGCGCCAAAAATTTTCTTTTTTCATGCTCTTTCTAACTATGTTGCCTGTACTATTATCAGTGGCGTTCCATATGAACTACTAATTGGTTTACAAGTCATAGCTGTTTCTCAGTGTGCAGTTTGACCTAGGAACTGGGAAATTTTCAATTTCTGATGAATCGAAATTAAAGCATCTATTGAATGGTTGATAGAACCGATTAATCAATCTAATCGAAAAACATTTAATTGAATCAATTGGACGTATTTCTGCCAAACAGAACTATGTGCATCATGACGTGAGCCCTGTTATGCATATATTCTCATGGGTCTCAGGGCTCATGTCTTAATACACATAGTTCCGTTTGGTAGAAATGCGTCCAATTGATAATCGCCAGTCGAAAAGCACCAGACCGAATGAACGCAAATATTTTCAGCTCCAGTGAAAAACTGTCGTGTCCGACTCTTCCGGTCGTCCCGTTCCACCGTGCGTCCCGTGTTTCTGCGCCCGCGTCTGCGAACGCGATAAGTTGCATGCTAAATACGGCCAACCAAACCACCGATAAATAACCGCGGCTCGTCGAGGATTTGCACCAAGTTTCCTCCAGGATAGGTCGAGGGGGGGGGGGGGAGAAAGGGAGGGGGGTTCGGGTTACGGTTACCCGTGTTTGCTCGCGCGCGGCTAAAAGTAATGAGAATAGCTTCTGACCTTTCTATTGCTGTCTACAATTTTAACGCGGTTTCCTCCCCCTCGATGCCCGAGGGAGCAGGGCGGGGCGGGGAGGGGAGACCGCGAGAGGGCGGAATTTTGAATCAGCTCTTTCACTTAGATAACTTTCTCAATTTTGGCTCGTGCGGAGTAATTCCAGCCCTGTCCTCCCCGAGCTCGAAATCGGCTCTTTCGGATCGAACGTGGTTCGCTCCGTGGATCGAGTTCTACCAGTGGCGTGGCGTGAATTGCGATATATCGATTGTTATGCCATTTAAACCTATGAAAAAATATCGATTATCAGGGTGTTCGCAGCGAACACCTTAGTAATCGATTCTTTAACATAGCTTCAAATGGCGAGATATCGATAATCGATTATTCACGCCGCGCCACTGAGTTCTACGGGATAGAACCGATCTACATTGCCAATATTTTATGGATTTTACGATTCCAAAAAGGAGAGAGAAGGCATAGATACGCATGGATTTTTCCGTCAATGGAGGGTTTCCACCAGTGGCGATTTTGCAAGTTGGCAATACTGTTTTTCCTCCGTCTGAATCCATCAAATATATCGATTCTAGGTGAGACTAGAGTCCCTTTATACTGAGAGTCAAGACAACGTGAATCCATCTCTGATTGGTTCCCGCATTTTAGGCCTTCACAGTGTCACAAACGGGAATAAAGATTACATTTTCACCCAATGCAAAGATTATAATCTGGAATGGACCAGGGAATTGCGGGTTCGGCAAGGAACAAACGGAATGAGAGAGGGAACGGAGAAAGGAATTTGAGATTGGGCCGATCAAAGATTACGAAAAACGTTCAATTTGTGTAATCTTTATTCCCGTTTGTGAATCCATGAGGGGGTGTTGTCTTGACTCTCAGTATAAAGGGACTCTATAGGTGAGACAAGCCGTGTTGCCTATAATCGGTCGTGTTACATGTATTTAGATGGAGAAAAAACAGTGTTGCCAACTCTTATGAATCGCTGCTGGCTTCTGCCAAACGGAACTATGTGCATTAAGGCGTGAGCCCTGAGACCCATGGGAATATATGCATAACAAGGCTCACGTCATAATGCACACAGTTCCGTTTGGCAGAGATACGTCCAAATGAAAAAATGCGATCCGCGGTTTTTCCGCGATTTAAATTAAACTCCCGGAATTCAGGAAGTTTGCTCGAGGGCGAGGGGTTAAGGATGCGTGGAAAAGACGAGAAAATAGGGACTAGTGAAGAAAGCTGAACCAACTGCTTGCGGACGGATCTGCAGCAGGGTCCTCTGCTGTAGTTTCTGTCCAGTTGAGTCGGAATTCACTTGTCGAGTTCTCGATGCAAAACCCCATCCAGTATTCCAAAGATTAAGTTCCAAGTGGTTTATATTATTTTTGAGCCAATAGAAGAAGTACAGTTGCATTTTTATCCAATAACTTTGAGCCCCGAATGTCGAGCGTGGCAGATTAGAATTTCAGATGAAGGAGTCAGAGCCAGAGAGGCTTAATTACAATGCAGTATTGCCAAGTTCCACCCCAAAACGTTTTTCAATTCATTAACCCGTTATTGTTTGCATTGAAAATTTCTTTCCGTTTTCGAGGAAATGAAAAACCTTCGCGTAAAATTTCTGAACGTTTAAGTGTACTCCCCCCTTATATAGCTTTTCCTACTCGATTATTCGATTATTTTTCAAATCACGTAAACGCCAATCTCTATTTTGGTGGTAGAGTGTTTGTTCTTTCTTTGTTTTCTTTGGTACAATCAATCATGCTCTGAGTAAAAAAACACATTTAATCCAGAGTCCAGACTCCAGAAAACATTGACAAAAAAAATACTCTTGATTCAATCAGATTTTTGCTTAAATCAAAAGGAAATTCGCTTAAATTAAGAGGCTTGGTTCTTGATCCAAGCAAAAATCCGATTGAATCAAGAGTATTTTTTCTTGTCGATGTTTTTAAGAGTCTAGATCCATTTTGTTTTTTTTCCAGTGTGTCTGATTTCAAAATAACCTTCCAAAACATACATTTTTTGGAACTTGAAGATTGTCAACGAAGCTAATAAAACGGGTTTTCTTATTTCTTTGAAATTCGCAACTTTGGCGCTTACGTGATTTTGAAAATAACCGGTTCAGTTATTTTTATCACAAAAACGTCCACATGGAAATCATGAAGCGAGTCATCTCATGCAAAACCTTGCGGTTCCGTTCCCACTCCTCGCGGGGTTCGAACGGCTGTATCGGCAATGAACTCCGTAATGAAATATTTTCATTAGAGAGAAAGGGAGGCAAGCGGGGATAGTAATGTCTCGAAACATTTATCTTAACTAGGCTGCAAATTTATTCTGGACGTGTCCGCTATCACCGCAAGCAGCATTTCAAGTGAGCGGTTCGCTCCCCCCGGCGAGCCATGCCAACTTCTGAGGGCGGAAAAAAGGAGGAATGCACCCGCTAGGAAAACTTTGTATTCGAGAAAATACCTCGCCGTCCTTGCGTTTTTTAAATCTCCGTAGTTTTGAGGCGCGGAATGAGGGGCGGGTCTTCGGGAAACTCTTAACTGGCTCTCGGCTATCCTCGCAGGGAAAGATGATGGCGCCTCGGAAGTGTGCTGCGCGAATTGAAAAATCGATAGAGTGGCTTTAAAGACGAGGCGCATAAGTGCATTTTTCCTATTTCAAGAAATACGTCTTCAAAGTTTTAAAATTAAACGTAGCCTTGTGGCCGAAAGAGACTACAAACTCACTTTTTGATGCTTATATACATTGGATTTTAGTGAAGCGTTTTTCTCAGAATGTATTTTAAGACTAGTTTTTTCACGGGTGTATTTGAGACTATCCCGATGCCGCCATCGTGATTTTTAAGCCATTTTTGAAAGAAAGAACTCTTTTGTTTTGCTCTAGCTAAAGTTTGCAACAGGCCCATTGGACGTAAATACGAAACAAGTACGCGTTTGGACGTATTTATTCATTAAGGAAATATGTGCATAGGTTTTGCCCACATCATATAGTTCCTTCAAGCATAAATTCTCTCTAAAGGTCGATTTTATTTGATAGATTCTGCTTAAATCTGCGGGCTGATTGTTGAAATTGTCAGGCAAAGCTATAGATAAAGAAGACATAGGGAGTATGGAGTGAACCTATAGGTTGAAATGGGTTGTTTCTATAGACTAAGGGGATAAATGATAGATTAACTATTAGGTCTCTCGTGGGCTTCCGTTAGTTAGTCTATAATCTACCTCCTTTGTCCATTTTGCAACCACCCGCTACCACCAATAGGATCCTTCTACATACATTTTGTCTTCTTTGTCCATAGCTTTGTCCATCAACTCCAACAACCAGCCCACTGTTCGTCAGAATCCATAGAGAGAGAAAATGAGGGAACGGAGGAAGAGACAGAAATGATTTGGTAATTGAAGCGCTAGGTGCAGAAATAACATTTGGACGTATTTATGCTAAAAGGAACCATGTGCAAAAAGATTGCGTGTGACATAGTTCCTTTTAGCATAAATACGTCCATTTCTTGATTGCAGTGTTTCAGAATCTCTGTTAATGTTTCATTCACTATGATAAAAGCTATAAGTCATGAAATTCGTTGAGACTTTTACTGATTTTTTGTTATGATTTTACAATGCTGGAAACGAAAAGTTTTAGGAAATTCACCGAGTAGTTTCCCCTTCAAAATGGACGTATTTATGCTAAAAGGAACTATGTTTCACGCAAACCCTATGCACATATAGTTCCTTTTGCCATAAATACATCCAAATATAAATTGGATTGCATTTTGCAAAAATGAACCAGGAGCATTGCAATGTTGCTAAGATTGTGCAACTTCATATATTTCCATTGAACTATTGAAATCCTACACGGAAAAATAAAATTGCTGATTCAACAATTCAATTGCTAAAAACAGTGAGTGCAATGTTTCAACGCAGATTTTACAACAAAAAAATGCTACTTTAACCACATTGTAGACTAATTTAACCACGAGGGTGGTTAAAGTAGCATTTTTTTGTCGTAAAATCTGCGTTGAAACATTGCACTCACTGTTTTAGCAATTGAATTGTTGAATCAGCAATTTTTTTTCCCGTGTAAAAAATATGAATTTACATGGCAATTTTTCTCCTAAATTTACAGTTTTTATCGAGTAAAAAGAACCTGTTTACGGATAATCAGGTTTTTCTTCCGAAGAAGCTGCACAATCATATCAACATTGCAATGCTTCTGATTCCTTTTTGCAAAATGCAATCCAATTAGCAGTGGAGATTCTAGATCATTGCAACCAAGAAATTCCCTTACTGCATCCAACCCCTCAATTATTCCGTAAAAGTCAACGAAACACTCGACGCTCGACGAATTCACGGCTCCGTCTTGCAGCATGGCGAACAATAATCGAACTTCCGATTTCTGATCCCGCCGGAGTTTACAGGTAGCTTTTGTTCTCTCCTCTCCAGGGTCCATGCGAGGCCTGTCACGTGCAGTTTGAACCAAGTTAGTACTTAATTTTTTTCCGTCCCGTCTTCCTCTCTTGAACCCGGCGCCTCGTTTTTTATGCTAATTTCTCGGGACTTTTTCGGTCCTAACTTGAGATTTTTCAGAACGAGACTGGGGAGACGAGGCCGTGATTGCCAGATAAGTCAGAGCAATGATTTTTCGTTTTTAACGACGTTTTTGACTGCAGTAAAAGTTTGCCGGAACAGAGAAATCAATTGGACGTATTTACTCTAAAAGGAACTATGTCACACGCAATCCCTATGCACATAGTTCCTTTTAGCATTAATACGACTAAGACTTAATACCACTAGACAAGGCACGAATTTCAGCATTCTGATTCATGTTCCTTAACCAAAATTTCACGTAAAACACGATGCGCACAACAAAAGTGACCGAAATGAACTCCTAACGAAGATATTTAATGATTCTAGGTGCGTGAATTCATACCACCCTCTCATGAAAACTCAATGCTCTACGTGATTCACATCGCGCGCTAAACGTTGTCATGTCACTCTCTGCGATATAAAAATCTGGCAACCTCAATCTTGACGCTTTGGCTCAGCTATAGCAAATTGCCTATAGTTTAAAAAACACAGGGTGGGAAATGAACATGGTTGGATTGAGAAGCTTGCTGAAACCGTTATAGTGCGCGATTTGACTGACGTAGAGCTTTGAGTTTCTTGTGAGCGGGCAGTTCAAATTCCTCGTAACCAATGTGAAATAAAAACGTTAAAATCTTACTTAGGAGTTAGTTTCAGTATTTTCGTTGCGCGAATCTTGTTCTACGTGAAATTTTGGTCAAGAAATATGTATCAGAATGCTTAAATTCGTACCTTGTCTAGTGTTCCATTGTGACCGTCCGTAGGAATTATTATCTCAGTCCACAAACATTAAAGTTTTGATACTACAGTAAACTCTGGATTATCCGGCTTCGTATTATCCGGACTCTGGATTATCCGGATCGATCTTGCAGCCATGTAACTACGTACGCATTCCGATAAGTGAGCGGATCCGCGGAGAAGCGGTCGCAAGGCATATTGGCGCCTGCAAGGCTGAAGGAATACTTCACGCATTGCGCCAAACAGTGAGGTCGGCGTGGAACGCATTAGCGCCTACTA
Source organism: Bemisia tabaci (assembly GCF_918797505.1). Lineage (NCBI taxonomy): Eukaryota > Metazoa > Arthropoda > Insecta > Hemiptera > Aleyrodidae > Bemisia > Bemisia tabaci. The sequence goes on from NC_092794.1 coordinate 6,939,568, forward strand.
GATTGCATAAATACTTCTCGCATTACACCAAACGCAGTGCAGTCGGTTGGTTAGCCTAAAACGCACATTAGCGGCCACAAGACTGTATGAATACTTCACGCATTGCGCGCTTTAATCGTTGTATTGTAATTTATCGTTGTCGGCTACCATTCACAATCACCATTGAGTCGTTTAATTTGGCGTTAACCTTTTAAATTCGTGTTGGTATTTACATGATGTATACATAATAAAAATACTGTGGTGTTGGTTGGTGGTGTTTGTGTTTACTATTATTATCCGGATTTTTTTCATCCGGATAGGGCCCGGCACCAATTAATCCGGATAATCCAGAGTCTACTGTATAGCATAAAACGGAAATTTTGGGACGAAAAATTCTTTAAATGCTAAATCTTACCGGAGTTGTGGCGGTTTAAATTTTGAAATTCATACAACGTAATGCAGATTTTTAAAATGTCTAGTACGTCATATTCTCGACAAAAAATCGCTGAAATATGCTGCAACGTTACGGCTAGTTGTGCATCAAAGAATTACACCGCTCACAACTCATTAGTTCGGTTTTAGAGCGGTGACGATTATTCAAGTTAGCAACATTGTTTTAACTTCGTTTGAATCCATTAAAAATACCGATTTTTGGTGAGGCAAGCTGCTCACCAAAAATTGAATCGTTCACCAAGAATCGATTGTTTTACTTACAAATCGATACAATACGATTCGATTGGCCACTAATCACCACTGCACCAAAGAGCATGCGCGGTCGAAATCTCAAATCCGATTTCTCGACTCATACATGTCGAAGGCAATTAGTCAAATCAGGCATTTTATCAAATGCGCAGGCCGGTAGTCCAATCTTGACAGTTTACGGGATTCCGTACATTTATGGCGAGGAGTTCACGGGTTTTCATATTTTGGGAAAAATAATTCTTCAAATCCGCGAAGTCTCTTTCTTTTAACTTGCATTTAGTACATTTAAATGCTAAAAATTCAAAAATTCTATGCTCTATGACGTGCCGAACATTTTATGATAAATGTGCACTCTGGATCTTAAAGTCGATTCAAATACTATTGTATGCTGCATATTTTTACAGAGCATTCTTTCTCTCAGGAGCAATGAATTATTTTGTCTAAAATTAGGGTGAAAATCAAAATTTCAATCTAAATAAGAATGTTTGACTATTTGCCTAGGCATTTGACAAACTGCCTGATTTGGATACACGGAAAAAAATTAATTGCTGGTTCAGCATTTAAATTGTTAAAAGAAAGCTCGTCAAGTTTCAAATGTTGATTTTACAATACAAAAATGCTGACACAACATTTGAATTTGTTCGTTTAACGGTGGGCGTAGTTAAGTTAGCATTTCTCCAACTGTAAAATCAGCATTTGAAACTTTTCGGACATGTTTTTAACAATATAAATGCTAAATCAACATTTTATTTTTTTTCCGTGTATTTGCCTTCCACATACATTTATAAAAGCCACATTCACAGCGATTTTTTCGATCGATACATCGGAACTGTAGCTGGGTGTGTTTTTCTCTGCCGAAACGCGGCAACTTCTACACGCGATACGTGGGTGTGCAGCGGTGTACGGACGTGTGGCGTCAACACTCAACACCGGCCGAATATTTCGACGTACGCCTATCACCCATCACACACTCATCGCGACGCAGCTCGACGTGCCTGAGGTTCATCACAACCCCCCCCCCCCTTTCAAACGCCTCCCCCGCCCCACCGCGGCAGTCCCTCGGGTCACAACCTGACGCTTCTACGCTCATTTTGAATAGTGTCGAACGACTGTTTAAAAGTTGTGTTACGACTGTTAATGCAGCGTTCATTGTTACCCCGTCCAGTCTCCGCCGTTAATTTTCTACGATCTCTCGCCTGTGACGAGGCGACATGTTAACTAGTCGGTGTTGTCAAATTTCCCCGCGCGAATCGCCCAGGTAGCATTTTTCGACGGAAAAATCGCGATGTATTTCGATTTTATCGGCGATATATTGTGATTTAATTGGCGATCATAGCTGACTCCTAGCTGATTTTACAAATATAAGCAATGATTGTGACTCAGACCATGCTTTAATGAAATAAAACAACGTTTAAGAGGTTGTTAGGTGTAAAAAGTTTTGACAAGAAAAAATGCTTTTAATTCAATCGAATTTTTGCTCGAATGTTGCGGATTTCCGGATTTTGCTTGATAGAAGGGTTAAATTAAAAAGTTTAATAAAAGTTTAAACTTCTCAATTAAAATTTAAATTGACTAAATTAAATAGTAATTTTGAAAATTATCACTTTGACTTAACCTAAAATTTCTGGATCAGGAAATCCGTTCAACCGGTTTCATATAAAAAATTAATCCGTCCAATCAAATTTGGCAATAGCTGAGCTGGCTTGGTTCCTTCCTGCTTAACGCGGTCCAATAGCTTTTTCTTATATCGTCAGCGGAATGCTTGCCATTAGCTCGGGGTCAATTTAACGCGGCTCAGAAAGATGATTTCCAGCGACCGGCCAAAAGAGCTGCGAAAACATCGACCAATCCGGAAAGTTTCACATCAAATATCGTCGCTCCTCCGACGTAACGACTTATCTCCATCTTCGCACGAGCTGCGAAAAGCACGCAAATTATGAACAACAGGGCTCACGTAAAAATTGAGGTACGCTCTTTCTTCATTAGAGGAGCGACGATATTTCTGCGTGTGAGGATGCACCGCACCGCGAACAGTGGCGTGGCGGGCTTTGCGATATATCGATTGAGCGGTTATTTAAATCTATGGAAAAATATCGATAAGCAGGGTGTTCGCAGCGGACACCTTAATAATCGATTATTTACCACAGCTTCAAATGGGGAAATATCGATCGATCGCAAAGCACGCCCCACCACTGACGCTAATTCGTCGCGAATCGGAGGAATTCCCGAGCTTCGAGGAGGTTTCATCGGCGAAAATCGGCAAGGCTGCGAAACGCTGTGGCTCCGATCTAATTGGGTGAACCTCGGTGGGCTCCCTGATTGGCTGGCGGATATTGGGTGCGCAAATGTCGCGAATTGGCCATCTGATAAATAAAATGCTCCTAACCAGTGCCAACTGCCAACTGGCTCCGTTCTCGTATTGCCCGCTACAATTCATCTACCTCCTGTTCATCGGATCGCTCCAAATTGTCAACTTACTGTATTGCTTGTGTCTCGCGCAGCCCCCGGATTCACGCGATAAAGCGTGTCCTCCGTTTCTGCGAAATCCCCGAGATTTTCTTTTCATTTTTCTTTCTACGACTCACGCTGTGGCGAGGCGTCACCAATCGAGTATCGTTTTTTCGCCCATTTGAAGCTATGGTAAAGAATCGATTATTAAGGTGTCCATTGCGCACACCTGATAATCGATCTCTATGAAGGTTCGAATGGCATATCAATCGATACATCGCAAAAAGTGCGCCACGTTACTGGACTCACCGCACTGGAAAAAAAACACAATGGATTTAGAGCCCAGACTCTTGAAAACATTAACAAGAAAAAATACTCTTGATTCAATCAGATTTTTGCTTAAATCAAAAGGAAATCCGCTCAAATTAAGAGACTTCGTTCTTGATTTAAGCAAAAATCCGATTGAATCAAGAGTACTTTTTCTTGTCGACGTTTTTAAGAGTCTGAACTCTAGATCCAATGTGTTTTTTTATCCAGTGCGCCGTATTCGTTATTGTTCCTCAAGCGACTAATAAACAGCTTTTAAACGTTTTCTTGACAATTAATAGTATCACAGACATGTTTTAAGAATTTTTTTCAAATTTTTCGTGTAATATTTCAAACACCATTTTTTACAGTTATTAAGATACGACGATTCTCAAATATCTGACTTGATTTTTACATCGCTGAAACTTGTTATTTCCGTATACAAAACGCCGTACTCTTCTCCGTGTTCGTCGGTGAAAATTGAAAATTTTGCGAGAATGGAGACTTTATCGTATTATATGTTATGATACAATTTTTTTGCTGCTTTATTCATTGTTAGGATGTCAAGTAACCTGAAAACCGGGAATTCTCAGAGATTTTTGTTTGACATCAGGAAAAACCAGGATAAATGTAATGAAATCCAGCCAAAATCTGTTGATCGTGAATTTCTTTGTGGAACCATGAAATGGACTACATTTTGCAATTTGGAACTATAGATTCCGGCCCAGTATAAAGGCAACGCATGTGCCATTAGTCTCCCTATGCACATAAGTGTTTTTTCAGATGAGCCAGAATTTTTAGGTCCAAATTGCAAAATGCAGTCCACATGTATTTCCCTCGCCTCCGGCTCGAGAATCATGCAATATCAATGATTTTTTTGCATTTTGGTCAATTATTCTTCTTCTTTTTTCCAAGTTTTTTTCTGTTTTTTCTCGAAAAGAAGTGAGAGACACCCAACTTTTTGAAAGTCCCACTCTCGCACGGATTGTTCTTACCGAAAAGACGCTAGTAAAATAACGGGTTTTCCGATGCGATCTGGGAGCTCCGCTCCGGAGCAGAGCCCGGATGCAGTGCGACTGAGCCCCGCTCTTGCACAACCGCGTAACTGACCCCGGAAAAGCCGAGGAGTTGCGTGGTTTTTGCCGAGCGTGGCAGCGACGTTGTTGTTGCACGGCGCGATGGTGTGAAGGTGGCAACTCCTATTTCCGGTTAATGAATTTTTATTATGAGCCGCGGCAGCAATGATTCTGCAAATTATTTCCACCCTCGTTCTCCTTAATTTATTTCATTTCCCCCGACCGGAACACTCGCGCTCCCGGCGTTCCACTCCCCGCAACCCTCCGCCCTCCGGGGCCGGGCTGGGGGTGGGGTTAAGTCGGTCCTTGTAACCAGGGCAAGGGAATGACACGCGCACAATAACGCCCTAACCGCACACTGCTGGGGATCCTGATTTTAGGAAAAAATCCATTTCGGCCAATCGAAGCGACCCCCCCTTCCCCTACCAATAAAATCCACACGATATAGTTAAAGGCCGTATTCATGATGGTTCCTTAACCTACGGTCGCCGCAGTCAGGGAATACCGCAAAAACTGGGAAATGTCATGGAATTTTGAAAAGTTCGAAAAATCGCGATATTGTCCGGGAAATAAAAAAAGCCACCTTTATTTGCTGTCGAGGTTCGATGTTTCGAATCCCAGATCTTTCGTGAAAACTATAGTTTTGTGTTTTTTTTAACTTTCTGCCATAACTACAATTATTTCCAGGGAATTACACCCATATGTGCCAGGGATTTATTACGGTAAAGAGTATCAGTAGAATAATTACACACTTTTTCCTGTTCTCAATGTTAGAATCTTCTGGTTTTACGAAAAAACAGGTTCACGATTTAAGCACAACGATAAAAAACACAAATAATTCACAAGGATCTCTCAAAATTTAAGTGGGATTAGTGTATTTTCCGATGGAGTACACGGGAAAATATAAGAAACGCGAGGAATTTCGGCGCCTCTCCTTCTGCGCGCATCAAATTCAGTTCGAATTTCGAAATGAAAAATTAATGCATGCATGTTTGATGATGTCACGTGGAGGTCCACCAAACATTGGTTCCCTATCTTCTAAAATACCACTGGAAGTATGTATTACTCAAAACTTACCGTATTTTGTTTTGCTCTGTGTTTCAGGTACCAGTACCTAAATGTTTCCGCTCTTGTATACGAAGACGAAGTTTGGAGGAAGGCCTGGTTCAAAGTATGCGATGAGTATTTACTCGCCGTTAGAATCTCCAACGTATACTCTATGATGTCTGCACCGAGTAAATCAAACAAGTTTGAAGTATATCTGTTTCTGCCTTCAAGAGAACCCAAAAAGAAAGTAAACCTCCCCATCATAACCATAAAAATCTAGCCACGATAAGTTTAATGCAATAAGTAGCCCTTTTTGATAATGAAGTTGCTGCCGGAGCACATACTACATCTTACTCTGTTTTATAATATCATAAAAGAAACGCATAGCGCTCGCGGCGCGAAGCACTTCGAGGGTTGGACTGCGAGGCGGTCAGGGAGCGTGGTCCCCTACTTTTGGAATATTTATCAAGCAATATTATCGAACGGCATCCCCCCTTGACGAAAAAATATTTGTATCGATGAAATATTTGTGTCCCTACCTGAAAATACCGGCAATCACCAGAATTTTATCATTGGGGACAAAAACTACCCTGGTAAAAATTGGCGATAAGAGCTGCGTTTCAAAATACCATAGGAATTTTTATAGCCGGCTAAGGAAAGCTACAGAAAATCATATAGCTGGCTGTAGAATGCGGAGAAAATCATACGGCCGGGCTATACGAAGCGATAAAAAATTATGCAGTCGGGCTATAGTTCCTATCGCCGGGCTTTACACTTTACCGTCTGGCTGTTGCTTTTTCGCCATCGATTATAAAAGGCTATAAGAAGTTGTGTAGAAATTTGTGTGCTTCGGAAATCATTAAGTTAGATACAGAACCACCTTAATATTTACAAAACACACATTATATTTTCTTTTAATACATATTTTTTTCATCAATTAAAATGAGAACAATCGATACAGGATGTGCAAATATTTCAAAATCATGAGTTGAGTAACGCTGACTCCACCAGATTAAATATTGGAGCTTAACACAAAGCGGAGCGGCGACGCACTGGCGCCTACAAACCTAACAGGGATACTTCACGCATTGCGCAACGCGTGAAGTATCCCCGTTAGGTTTGTAGGCGCCAATGCGCGTTTCGCGCTGGCTGCCCGCCTGCCGCGCCGCAGCGTGCCACGGCGCTTGAAGCAACTATTTCACACCAGAGGTATTACACAGTATCATACGAAACTGAGGACACTCAAATATATTAGGAATGGCAGACATCCATCAAAAGTACGGAGCTTTCCTCGCAAAATAAATCCAGATACTACGGCTCAAAAAGAGAGCAGTAGTCCAAAAACTCAGTAAGTCCTAGCATTCGTAATTAGTAACGTTTAGCATACACTTTATCGCCTGGCTGTGAGTTGCTTAATCGCCATCGGCTATAAAAGGCTATAAGAAATTGTGTAGCCGGCTATAGAAGCTATTGGAAATCTTACAGCCGGCTGTAGGTCTATGGTATTTTGGAACACAGATTCTACTGCCATTTTGTACCAGGGTATTCAGGAAAATCAGTGCTTACAATCAAAAATTCGTTCTCTTTCCGCCTCGAGATCATAATTTCTACTTACATAAAATCAATAAATTTCAGTTGGTATACATCTTCTGTGTCCAAAATTAAAAATTAAACATCCGCAGTTCAAAAAAGTAATAAAATCTCGTCCCCTAATTTGAAATTCCCGAAAATCTGGCAAAGGGCAGAGTTTCGTCTCGAGCGTTACGGCCTAACACCCCCACACGCCCCTCCCCCTCCTCCACCTTTGGAAGCCGTGAAGCTTCGGAAAAACGAGCGAAGTTGGAGGATGTAAATTTTCCTGGAAGTTTCACCTCTTCAGGGGCGGCAGCCAGGGCCGGCACCACTTTCATCCTCCGGGAGTCGTTCCTCTCCCCGACGCTCCCCCTCCCATCGGTCCCACCCCCCCCACCGGTTCCACCCCTCCCCCTCCCTTTCAACCGCACGACGGCCGCAAACGTGCTTTTTAGGCCGGGGCGCCGTGCCACGCCGCATTTCCGGGTCGATTGTTGAATTCAAATCGAACGACGGCGATCGATAAGTCCCTATCCTGACAGTGTTTTGTATCGATTCTATCGATAACGCTTCACCGATTCAAAAATTCAAAACGGACGCGCGCGGACGCCTGTCGGGAGAGCCCGCCGCGGCGGTGTTTGCCGGGAAATTAAATCGAATCGAATTGAATTGAGCCGGAAGATTTACCTCGGAAATCAAACGGCCGGATTATCCGTCCGCCCTCCCCCCACTTTCCTCCCCCGGTGAGTTTATCCCGGTGAACAATAACGCGGTGCAGTTTTCCGGCGCTAAGCGAAATCGGCCCTCGCGATTGTCCTCAATTTTATATTTGCATACGTTAACGCTGATCGAGGATAGGCTTCCAATACAGATTACGGAATGTTTATGTGCTCATCTCTCCTGCACTGGTGAAGTTTTTTTTCTCTCTTTTGAGCTTGGGTGATGCAGAACCACAAATGGAAGGATTTTTTGTCACTCAGACTTTAAGTACACTGGTAAAAAAAGTAGCTTGGATCTAGAGTCCAGACTCTTAAAAACATCGACAAGAAAAAGTACTCTCGATTCAATCAGAATCTAGCTTAAATCAAGAACCAAGCCTCTTAATTTTAGCGGATTTCGTTTTGATTCAAGCAAAAATCCGATTGAATCAAGAGTATTTTTTCTTGTCAATGTTTCAAGAGTCTGGACTCTAGATCCAATGTGTTTTTTTCCAGTGAAGTAGTTGTATACAGTGTGATCCAAATGTCTGGACCGCCCGTTGACCTTTGGGTGCTTGCGCTCAGAGATCTGACATTTCGGGTACATTCATCTATGAACGACCTTTTAAAAAAAATTGCTTCTTAATTTTTTGTAGGGAGAATACACCCAAAATTTTAAATTTAAAAAGTACAAGGTCGCAAGGCTCAAAAGTTAAACGGAAAGGTAGGTTCCAGGCTTTCGAATCATTCTGATAGCTTGGAGGGGATTTTTAGCCCGCACTAAAAGAAATTTGGAAGTATCTACTACAATAACCCTACTTAATTTTTTACACCTTAATTCTATTTAGTGAAAATAACCAGAATTATAGTAGTATTCACCAGAACTCTGGTGATACCTACTATAGTACGGTCAATGCTACCATAGAGTCTGGTATTTATTTCCATACTCGGACGACTGTCACAGAGAGGTATAATCTACCATATTTTTTTTTTTCAGTGTGCTTATATCCATCTATCCAGGACAGTCAGGAAAAATGGTGTGAACGCCAAGTTTGAAGTTAGGAGTTCCTTTCATTGAAGTTAGGAGTTCCTTTCATTGTGTTGCCCTTCGTTTCGTCGTGGTTGGCTGAAAGTTTTCCGGGGGTTATAAAAAGTATTGGCGCCGTCCCGGATGGCAGCAAGGCTCCCAGCCTGACTGCAACCTGCCATGCAGATATTAAAAGCTACCCTCGTTTAAGATGGCAACCATTACCAAAGTATAATTGCTGCCACCCCCTCCGCCTACCGCCTGCCGATCATCCACGACAAGCTGCCACTACTCCACCCCTCCCCCCCAACAGCACCCCGTTTTCAACGGGCATCGGGCGCGGAAAATTTCTCCAAGCTTCCGCTACCCATTTCCTCCCTCCCGTAATCTTGCCCCTTTTGTCTAAGCAGACTAATATTAACATAATAACAGTAATCCATTATCCCCCCCCCCCCGCCGCCCTTATTTCAGTCGTACGTGCATTGCAGATTGCAATGATTTTTGCTCGATTGCTTTTGCTATTAAAATGCCTCTTCTGGTCGTGGGAATTTTTTCCTGCGAGGACGAACGATTGGGATAGTGTAATGGGACTTTCGTGACCTCTGATCACCCCCATTTTTTCGGTCTTTTGTACGAGGATAAGAATTATTTGGACGTATTTTTGCTAAGAGAAACTACGTGCAAATGGAAAGATGGGGTGTGCCCGTGGGAGCTGCATAAGAAACAATGTAAAAGTGGATATGGTTCCTTTGGAGAAAACGGAAAAGCGGGATTTGACATTAAACATTAGGAACTGAGCGCTAACTCGTGAGCCGTGGACATGTGACAAGAGCGTTGTGGACAGGGCTCATGAGTTAAAGACTGATGAACTAGTCGTCGTCGCTCGTGTCGGGCCCGGTCCTCACCGCTGACGTCACTGGCGCTTTTAAAGTCCCATTCATTCTTATGGCCCGAGCACTAACGAGCACACCCCATCTTTCCACTTGCATAGTTCCATGTCGCATAAATATGTCCATTTTTTGTCACACGATTCAAAATGGGTCAATATTTCGTTTCCCCCATGAAAGGACACAAGTACATTTCAATGTTGCCAAATTTCTCCCTGCTAATCGCAATTTCCACTATGAAATGCAGGGCATTTTCCAACAGAAAATTCCACTTAATTTTATCTGATCTCATCAAAAATTCAGAACAATTTTGGCACAGGTATATTCTTGTAAAAAAGGAATTGTTAGACTCAATTTTGCAACGTCGGAATGGGGTTACGTTCCTTCGCACGGGAAATTACGAATATTAGTTAAAAAAGAGCCGGCTGTAACTAATCCATCCTTCAATTCGGCTGCATTTTGCAATACGGAACTGCAATATCTGGCTCAGCTTAGAAACGACGTATGTACCATTAGTTTCCCTATTCACGTGTGTGTTTTTACGGTTGGACTTGAAATCGTAGTTCTTAAATAGTCCAATTTGAAGGAAAGACGCCGTATGAACATTCGAGAGTTGCCACATATCCTCTAATAAATTGTTTATTTTTGTGGAGAGTTTTGAATATTTACTCTTAAGATGTTCAAATAATTTAGATCTAATTGCGGAGAAAATTATTTAAAAAATCGAAGAAAAATATTCACTGATTTTGCTGACAGTTTATATTTTACCCAAGGAAACTAAGCAACGTCTGCAGGCCTACGCGGCGTTCTTCCTTCGCGTGGCAGAGTATATTTTATTTATTTATTTATTTATTTTTTTTTTTGGCCTATCAATAGTGAAGGTACCAAATCACTTATAACCGTTGCACCATTGGAAGTATCCCGTCACAGATTGCTTAGCTATACTTTTTGCCGAAAATTTCGTTTGATTTTCCTGGTTCTTTCAGCAGCATTCTCTATGAACTTTGCGCTAAAGACTCGACCAATTTTATCGTGAAAAAATAAAATAAGAAAAGGAAACTTGTAAAACTCCGCAACCAAAATACGTACTATTAAGAGCTCTGATGGAACACCACTAATATGGTTATTCCAACCAAAGTTGTGTTCCTAAGTGCGCAAATTATGCATTAAGGATGCGTTCAGACATTTCAGATGTGCTCATTCGGAAGATTCCGTCCATAAAAAGTTTCCCAGTTGTGTGTATCTCCCGCGCGCAACAGACCCAGCCGGATGCATTTATGTTGAAAGGAACTAAGCTACTCGCAAACCCTATGCATATGGTTCCTTTTAGCATAAATACGTCCATTAGGGAGGATTCGAAGACGGCGCGGCGCGGGCAGGAAGTTTTGACTCTCGAGTGACTGAAAACGTCCTGTATTCAGATATTTAACACCGGAGTTTGTTGAAACTGTGGCGCCGCACGGTGGATCGAATCAATAGGAGAGGTCGGACAAAATTTGGAACGCTCATAACTCCGTTTATACACAACTTTGAGGTTCTGAAAGTGGTTCCATTTGTTTCCTCGTGAAGTTTCCTTTTAGGAGCACCCCTTAAAATCGATAATGTCACGAAATGAACATCAAAATTTGCAAGTTTTCGTCAACAATTTCATGTCCGACTTCTCTAATTGACTCGATCTACTGTGCGCCGAAGCGGTTCCCGCTTAATCAACGCGTTATCACTGCCGAACACCAGTGCCGTGCGGGTTGCTTGTTGCAATTACTCGAAAACTTCCGTCGCTCTTTAACCCTTCCCCTCGGCCCTCGTCTCCCATACTTGAGGGGCGCCTGCCCGTCCTAAGGAAGAACGCCGTATGAACATTCGAGAGCAGCCAAATTCTTTCCGATAAAATATTCATTTTTGCGGAAAGTTCTGAATGTTTTCCCTTGAAATTTCAAGGCACTTTAGCTCATGCTGTAAACAAAATTATCTGATAAATTGGAAGGAAAATATTCATAAACTTTCCTGAAAATAAGTGATTTGTCCAAGGAAATTTGGCAACGCCTGAAGGCTCATACGGCGTTTTTCCTAAGCACGGCAGTACACCACTCGGCTGCCGCCGCGTCATACACACACCGTATCGCCCATGCTCTGTCTCGAGCAGTATGTCATGCGTCGCTGTCGCTTGAGCCCAGGCACCCTCCGTTATCAGCTAAGTTTCCACCGAGCCGCAAATCCGCAGCCTAAATTCCGTCCTACCGCGAGCTGCAGGAAAGGATTGATGCTGGGGCCGAATTTTCTCGGTCCTTCCAGGTACTTACGACTGCATTTTAAGTCTGTCCTAGCACCTCTGCGGCTTATTATTGAAATTGGTGGACAAAATAATAGACAAGGAAGACATGGGTATGTGAATGAGAGTCTGTTGACCCATAGCGTTCTACTGGCTTATGCGGTCTTCGACAAGTATTTTGTCCCTAGATGAGCCCGCTGTAAGCCAGATTTTGGAAAATTTGGATTTTGTTATAAAATCAGATGTCGCGGCAGCTGTGATCCAAAACTTAGCAATAGAAGGTATAAAGTCCGCTAATGTCTGAAAGATCAACGAAAGTTTCTAACTGATGTTCCATGAGTCGCTAATTTTGATTTGATGTCAAATTGCGTACTTTTTAACAACGTGACCCATTAAATTGTGGCAAGTTTATGGCACCTCTGCCGGCGGAAGTGCTTGCCAGCGTCGAAACGCCACTGACCCTACAAACCTAAAGGGAATCTTCCAAGCATTGCGCAATGCGCGACGACGCCTACACAACCTAAGAGGGATACTTCAAGCATTGGCAATGCGTAAGTGACCCCTTAGGTTTTGTAGGCGTCAGTCCGCTTTCGCGCTTTCTGCTACCGCGCTCTCCCGGCGGGTGTGGGACATCTCTTGCGGGAGAGGCTCCCTGAGGAGAAATTCGTGGTGTCGTGTATTTTTTTTTTTTTTGTAAATTGTCGACTTTTAAAATTACACACGGTCGCTTGAAGTAATTAGCGAACTTCAAACACAGATGAAGTGGAATAAGGAGAGGCGAGTCATGCGCATCGCGCTGCGGACGGGCGCAGAGCAGATCATAAATTCTCCCTGTGATTGTCGAGTGTAAGATATAAGGATCATGCGGGCCGTATTTCTCGTCCTTTCAGGTACTTACGACTAAATTCAGTTTGTCATAAGCACCTCCGGCGGGCTTATATTGAAATGGTGGACAAAATATTAGAACAAGGAAAGACATAAGGGAGTATGCAGCGAGTCTGTTTGGTTGAAAGGAGCTCCTTATAGACTTAGAAAAAATGATAATTAACTATAATTCTCTTGGGGTTTGCCGATAGTATTCATTTTCGTACCGCCAATGTCCCATCTAAAAGTGGAATCCCTGGTGTTAAGCTTGCCTCTAGATTCAAAAATTGAAAAGATCCCAGCAGCAAAGATCCACTAAAAAAAGTGCCTTTTCGGCCCTTTTTTCGTGAACTTGGGAATCTCCTTCAAGTGTGGCCTAAACGATACCCTATGAGAGATAATCTGTCCGTGAAAATCGTAGCTTGAACTCCAGGCTTGTTTTGGTAATACAACGTTGGGAAGTGTACGTGTTTTAATATTGAAAAAGGTCAATATTTTGAAATTTTTCGGTTGAGAGAACGTTTATAAATTACGTAACGCTCAATTTCAGCATTTTTAACCCTCCCTCCTCCTCCGGCCTTGTAAGGCTTTTGTGACCTAAGGATTTTTTGGGGTCCAAAACTCTAAAAAAAATCCAACTACATCTTCGACGAAGAATCCTGGCTTTGGCAACATGGAACTTCCCCTCGTGGCTCCGATGAAGACATCTCTACAGAACCGTCGCACTTCTGGCATCGGTCGACCGCCTATTTAGCGGCCTCGTCAGATCTCCGCCGAAACCCGAAAATCGCGCACATCCGCACGCGAGGAGTTGTGCGATCTGCCAGCTCCGGAGGGGGGGAGGGGGGTCGGCAACTGTTTGTCGCTGATAAAACCCTCACGTTCTGCCCGAAGCACCTTGAACCGTGCCGAGCTCACGTACAGAGCCCCCGTAGTTCTGTAAAGGGGGAAGGGGGGTTCCTCGCGCCCAAAGTTCCGTTAAGACGCATTTACATCCCTCGCGGAAAACCATCATATTTCATTAATTATCCGCCGGAGGATGCCGTCGTCGGGAAAAACGGCGGCACCAGCACTCCCGCGCCGAGGAAAAACGCCGTATCATCATTCGAACGTTGCCAAATTTCCGCGGATCAAATAGTTTTTCTTCGAGGAAAATTACGTGTATATTTCTCCTCGCAATGGGTCAGTTGCGCCGGTCAGAGAATCGCACTTTGATACTAGATTCTTGTAGAGCGCTGTCTCCACTCGTCAAAATGCGTCAAAATGGAAGCTCAAAATGAATCGATTTCAACGATAAGTGGCTCTAAGTTGGGACTGGGTGCGATTGATGAGTGTTGCAACTCAAAATAGACCGGCACGATTCTATTTTGTTCAACAATCGCGAACAGATCGTATTAATCGATTCATTTTGAGCTTCCATTTTGACAAGTGGACACAGGGCTTAGATCAGATAAAAATAATAACATCCGTCCAAACAGCAACTCTCTACGTTCAATATTAACACAAAAAACTCCGCTTTGAAAATTTCGGGTTATGACGTCATCCATCGCGGTAGACACCATCGGCTTCTTCCATCTTGCTTTCATCCGAGTTTAACGTTGAGTGACCAGTGCATCACTGAGATTGATGAGAGCAAAGTGGAAGAAACCAATGGTGTCTACCGCGATGGATGACGTCATAAACCGAATTTTCCAAAGCGCGATATCTCGGTCAATATTGAACATAGAAAGTTGCCGTTTGGACGGATCTTATTATTTTTAGCCAACCTACAAGAATCAAGAATCTAAACACGATTAGGTGACCGGCGCAACTGCCACTTATTCAGGTTATGCAGTGGAAAAAAAAACACATCGGATCTAGAATCCAGACTCTTGAAAACATTGACAAGAAAAAGGACTCTTGATTCAATCAGATTTAAGCTGAAATCAAAAGGAAATCCGCTCAAATTAAGAGGCTTGGTTCTTGATTTAAGCCTAAATGTGATTGAATCAAGAGTATTTTTTCTTGTCAATGTTTTTAAGAGTCTGGACTCTAGATCCAATGTGTTTTTTTTCCAGTGTGCTGGATGGAATCGCGGTTGAAATTTTCTGGAATGTCCCGAGGGGACCTTCCGGAAAATTCGTATTTTATCAGGGGAAATTGGGCAACGTCCGATGGGTCTTACGGTGTTTTCGCCTAGCGTGGCGGAGGCGTCATCACCTCGGAGCGGCGGGCCGACAAGCGACTCATCAGCGGCGCATATGTTGAATCGGAAACACGTGTTTAAACAATGCAAGTGTCGAAATGGGCTCCTCAAAAGCGCGGATTATAAATCATTTTCCCGGACCCCGAGACGGGAGGAGACGAGCCCCGACGAGCCGATCGCTTGCCCCCGGCCCCGGCCCCCCTCCTCTCCTCCCCACTCCCCCCCCTCGGTCTCTTTCGGGTAAGCTTTTTGCTCGGATCATTTCCCATCCGCGGCGTTGCCACATTTCCTTGGAATGAACGTTAATTTTCAACTAGGTGGAGAAATGGTGCTGGGTCCACACCATTTTGAAGCTGAGAAGTTCCAAAAATTATAATTAGAGTCAGAAATAAATTTGTTTAACTCTGATGAGTACCAGTACAAAACTGAGGCGTATAAAATTATTTATGACTCTAATAATTAATTTTCGGAACTTTCTGGCTTTGAAAAAATTGTTACATACAGTTCGGGACACTTCTCAGTTTTTTTTTTTCTCATTTATACGCACGTTAATTTTTAACCGCGAACCTTAGAGGCCGTTCGAGTATTACGTACGCTGTTAAAAAAAAAAAAAAATGTGGTAAAATCACCATACTCTGACACAGTGATTCGAGTAAAGTAATGAACACCAGACTCTATGGTAATTACCATGTTATGGTAAGGATCACCAGGTTCTAGTCATTACTACTATGGTTCTGGTTATTTGCACTAAATAGTATCATTGTGTAAAAAATCAAGCAGACTACAGTAAGCATATTTTACTATACTTTTCTTTTAGTGTGACGTACTTGGGGGAGGGGTGGTTTTAACCAGAGTTACGGTTTGTTACAAGGGGAAGGGTGGTCATGCCCAGCGTTACGTAGCATATCCGAGCCGGAGACTGCAAAAAACACGTGCAAAAAATCGAAAATCCCGCCCTTTTTTCAAGCTGTGTTGTCAGCGTTATCGTATTTTTTTGATAATTGGTGGGGGTATAAAATTTTGCGAGTATAGAAATTTTCCTTGGCACAGTGAAACTGTGCGCGTTCTTCTGGGCACAAAGTTTGGCAGAGATAAGTCCAATAGGACCCGAAATCTGTCCGTTCTGGAGCGGCTTTGAAACAGCGCGCTGGCTGTATCCCGGAGGGCGACTTCCCCCCTGCCCTGTCGTTCGTCGCACAGTGGATCGAGTCAGTGCGAAAGGTCGGACAAAAATTTGGAAACTTAAATCCGTTTATAACATAATTTGGAGATTCTAAAAAGTGGCTCCATTGGTTTACTCGTGAAATTGTCCACTAGAAGCAGCCCTCAAAATTTAAAATGTGACGTAGTTAAACATCAAAATTCGCAGTTTTAGTCAAAAATTTCATGTCCGGCCTTTCTAAGTGACTCGGTCCACTGTGCGTCGGGGCGCGAAGCTCCCGGCGCGGAGCAGGTGAGTCTCCCGCCACTTTTTACTCAGGTAAATGAGCCGGCTAGACTGATAAATGAGAGGGCTGCGAATCTTCGCCGCTCACCGCTCAGAGCTCATCATGAGCGGATGATAAATGCATCGGCCGATCGGCTCTCAACGGTAGCCGTGTAAACTGATACCCTCATTACGAGGTCTCTCGTCCTCAGCTAAAACCTCCTATGAGCCTCCCGACCTCGCCAAATCTCCTCCGATAAAACACGGAAAATCCCGCCTATTTCTGCCGTGCCAAGCAAGAATGCCGTAAATCCATCAAGATTTTCCCGCGTTTTTTGGGACTTGACACTTTATAAAGTAAGAACTATTTTACCTATGCACCTCAAATTTTTCAGGTTAAGTTCTTGACAGTACTTGCAAAATAATTCTGTAAAAAAATAGTCCCAAAGTACACAAGTTTTTCTGCTATGACAAATTGTTTCTAAAAAAATTAAAATGGCGTTTACGGTGTTTTTGCGTTGCACGGCAGATTTTTCGCCGGGTTTTTCTGAGCATTTCATTCGCACCGAAATGTTGCGGTTACAAAAATTTTGAAGAGAAAAATTCATGGCTTTCCCGAGAAATCGTATTTTAATCGGGAGAAATTTGGCGATATTGTGATGTTCGCATGGCGTTCTTTCATAGCGTGGATGAGGTGGAGGTTTAAACCTCCTCCTAGGCCCTGCCTGTACCGCCGCCGGACAGAAAGCATCGCCGTTTTCCAAAATTAATCCATGTTCCGAAATTAAATTCTGTTTTCCTCCTTGCTTTTATTGCAGATGCTGGAAAAGCCGGTTATTCACAGGGAGATGTGATTTTTATTGGGCCCGAAAATTACAATACTTTTTTGGTTTGTGTTGAAAAATTGATTGCAATAAAACTAGTATTTCCCTATCGATAACAGCAAAAATCATGAAAATCGGCCCAGTAGAACGCTGGAACTAAGCGTTACCTGATATGCAAATTTAGGAGGTCTTGGAGCTTTTAGTATGGATAATTTGTCTGCAAACACGGAAGGAAAATCAAAAGTTTTCAAGTAATAATGACCTTTACAGAGCGATCAGACTCGCACCGAGTCAACGTTGAATTGTGAAAAATTCACGTCTTTTTTTTGTGGCGTGGCAAGATTCAATATTTCCAGCTTTGATCAATTTTCCGCTAAATTTGAACTTTCCGCCATTTTGCAGTGACGTTTCAGCTACGAATCTCTTCTCCAGGGAGCTCTCCCCGCAAGAAATCGTTCCCCAACCGCCTGTCAGGAGAGCCGCGGACTGACGCCTACAAACCTAAGGGGATACTTCACGCATTGCGCAATGCTTGAGGTATCCCCTTAGGTTTGAAGGCGTCAGTCCGCGCATTGCGCAATGCTTGAAGTATCCCTTTAGGTTTGTAGGCGTCAGTGCGCGTTCCGAGCTGGCAGCACTCCGCAACGCGCCGCAGCGTGCCATTAACTTGCCCACAATTAATAGGTCAGGGTGTTAGAATGTAAGCAATTTAACATCAAATTCAAAGTTAGCGACTCAAGAAACATCAGTTGCGAAACTTTTGTGATCTTTCAGTCATTAGCGGACTTATACCTTCCTATTCTTAAGTTTTGGATCATAGCGCGCCGCCGAAATCTGATTACAAAATCCAAATTTCCAAAATCTGATTACAGCGGGCTCCTCCAGGGACAATTACTTGTCAAAGACCGCAAGTATCATGGCAATAAGCCCAGTAGAACGCTCAAACGAACTGTAACAAAAAATAATAGGTCACATTGTTTAGATGGGAGAATTCGCAACTTTACCACGTAATTTAAAAACCTGGGTCATATTTTCAAAATTTAAATATAGCGGACTCATCTAGGCACAATGGCCTATCGACAACCGCAAACATCATGAAAATCGACCCAGTAGAATGCTGGAACTAAGCGTTTCCAGTTATGCAAGTTTAGGAGGTCTCTGAGCTTATAGTATAGTTAGCCCGTAACTTTTTTTTCAGTGCTTACTAAAAAAAATATGCACCTAGTGGAAAAACGAAGGAAAAGGAAAAAGAGTGGGGGAAGAGGGAAGTGGATAAAAAGGACGTGGTGGAAAAATTAACGAAATAATAATATTAGCTCTGAACACTTGATTTCTTGGTAAAATTCGTCGTTTGCCGCGCGAATGAACTCCATTTGTAGGTTGCAGAATTGACGCGAGCAATTTAATTTTTTTTAAGAGTGCACCTGGGAAATTTGTGTGTAAAATTTTTCTGATTTTTGCATGAGATCAGAAGGAAAATCAGTAAGATTTCCAGGTAGAAATGCCCAAGAATCTCCTGAAAGAAATTCAGTTTGCAAGTGGAAGTTTGGCAACATCGAAATTTAGTTACGTTCTTTCATGAGCGGAGCCACGAATCGGACGTACTTATGCTAAAAGGAGCTATGTTACACGCAAACCCTGTGCACATAGTTCCTTTTAGCATAAATACGTTCAATTATTGTCATACAGCGCACTTTCATCCTTTCACATGTCTATCTAATTAGAGGAAGACAAGAGCCGAGCGACAAAATTCAATTGAGAGACTAAAGAAAGTGAAAGGACGATAATTTACGCCAACGCGAGGAAAATGATGGAAGGAGAGGAGGCGGAGGAAAGGAAAAAAGCAGAGAGTGAGAAAAGCAGAGCCCAAGGCTGGGAGGCGTCAAAAAGGAAAAAGAGTACAATCGCGCGCCATAAAAATTGAAACAAAAGAACAGTAGTCGCGACAGGAAAATGACCTCCCTCCTGAAAATCTAATTAATTATCGTTTAAATTAGATGCAGGGGGAAAACGTCCCTCTTCCGATGCCCCTTTGCAACGGTTCCAGCTCCAGTTCCCGCTTGCTGCTCTCGGAGCCCGGCTTTTTATAAGGTTTTATTTGAAGACGTTTCTCTCTTTCCTTGGTTCGTTTCATTATCATTATCATTCCTTCCTCCGGTTCCCGTTTGAAAATTACTGGCCTTCAGGACGGGGTCACTTATTGTGTCACCTTACCCGGTTTTAGAAAAAATATCAATCATTGTTACCTCGCAGTGGTGTTTTTTTTAAATCGAAAGTTTTGAAATTAAGAAAATACCCGAGTTCTGTAAGTTTTTAGGTAGCTTCGCACCGACCCTAAAGTGCACGAATAAGTATAAATAGCCTTTATACCTATCGTTCTATTTTCTTTCAATTTATCTGCTACATTATGCAGTGCCAAGGTCTTCGATCCGCAGGATCATAAACAGACACAAACCCAAAACACTGAAAAATTAGAATACATTGGTTTTGTGTCCGATTATGATCCTGCGAAACGAAAAGCTTCGCACAGCATAATGTAGCAGATAATTATAGCAGAATCTATTTTTCTGGTTCCTACATAAAAACACTCATGCGTCCAGGGAATCTAATAGGTTGCACGTTGATTCAAATGAACCGATATTGAGCCTGAAATTGTAGTTCCCAATCAGAAAATATAGTCCAATATTGGACTAGATCTCGCAATTCGGAACTATAATTTCTGACATATCTGTAAAAACACTTATGTGCGTAGCGAAACCAATGGTACATACGTTGTTTCTAAATTGAGCCAGAAACAGTAGTTCCCAATCACAAAATGTACTCCAATTAATGAGCGACGAGCGACGGCATCGATGTAGCAACCGTGCAGGAAGCAAGTGTATAGCCAGACATTTATCAAAGATCCTTCCGATGGAGCACGCCTTTTGTATATTTCCGCGGTTTCGGCACCCCTCCCCCCACCCCCTCCCGAACTCCGTGGCCCTCGGAGCCCTCGGCGCTTGCATAAAGCAAATAAGCCTTATCTCTCGCCGTTTACGGCCCCGGCCCGTCGTGTGGGTGTGGGGGGAGAGAGGGGGGGCGATGGTTTTAAATCGGGAGCGGGCTCGGATATTATCGTAAATCGGGCGCCCCGCGCTCCTCGTCGAGGGCTGAAGGGGCGCCCCATTTTGCGAGGTGTTACTCCCGCCGATATGATAGACAGTTCCCGAGATAATTGACTGCGCGCGAATACCGGTGGGCCACTCGGAGTGGAACAATAGCCGCCACTCCCACCTCCCGCGTTGGAGGGGGGGGGGGGCTGAAGCCGGGGAAAAGCGCTCGGTTGCAAGTCTCTCTCAGGGGCGGTAGGTACTATCGGATCCTGTCGAGAGGAACGGGGGATGCTGGAATAGAATCGCAATCGAGGAAGTAGGCGCAAGAAGGCCCTCCGACCGAAAGTAGCCTTCTGAGCGATCAGTACTGCTTAAATTTTGATTTATGTTAATTTTGAACATTATTCAGTCGTCAAGCGAAATTAATTGCGTGTGTCGGAATGGGTCAGTTGCGCTGGTCTCAAAATCGTGTTGTCATGCTCGGTTCTTGTAGTAGATTAGCCAAAAATGAAACGATCTGTCCCAACAGCAGCTCTCTACCTTCAATATTTACCGAGATATCGCGCTTTGGAAAATTCGGTTTATGACTTCATCCACCGCGGTAGGGACACCCGCTTCTTCCACCTCGCTTTTATTGGTCAGTGATGCACTGGTTTCTCAACGTGAAACTCGGATGAAAGCAAGATGGAAGAAACCAATGATGTCGCTACCGCGATGGATGACGTCATTAACAGAATTTTTTAAAGTGTGATATGGTCGTTAATATTGAACGTAGTAAGTTGCTGTTTTGACAACTGGTGCGCCGTTTGAACGTCAACGCATCGCCACTAGTAAAGTAGAAGTTAAGAGGCAGGTTGAAATCAAAAAGCGCTTCCTATCGGCTGAACGCTTTGAAGAGCAAGAAAAAAGGCTGCGCGTTAATGACGGCGCAGAGATACAACTATTCGTACTTGATGAATGTCTGTGTTGCGTCTGCAAAACTGAAGGCGTGATGGCGCGAGACGTGAACTCGCAATGCTCCGCTTTAAGCTGCCGATGGTGCCAATGAGGTGTCACTCATATTCGGAAGAAAAGTTAAAAAACGAGGCTTGATTTCGTCTCTCGAATCTTCTGTTGGGTTGAAAATCGATTTTCTCATTTTTTTTAAATTTGATGCCTGATTCTTATTGTATAGATCGACCCATATCTGAAGCTCGTATATGTAACGGCCTCATGACTCCTCCAGAAGAGATAGTTGCTTCAGTTTCATCCGGCTTGGAATTTCTAGGGGTCAAAAAAAAAATTCTTTGACACTCGATTTCTCTCGTTTTTCAGTTCAATGTCCGATTCTTTTTCCACAATATCTTTATAGACCCACGTGTAAAACTTATGTGTACCGTCCCCGTACATCTCGGGGGAACATCCTTTCAGCAAGCCTCGAGTCAGTTTGACCCGGCTTGGGCATTCAGATTGAGGAGTTCGAAAATACGTTCTCTGCTGACAGCCCTCAGAGCTCGAGGGGCTTTCGTGTACCCACCTTTTCAACAGGGACCGGCGACGAGACTTAGATTCCGAGGAGCAAAAAAAAATTGTGAACACCCTTTTATCGATTCTCTTCCGTAAGTTTAAATAGCAGATCAATCGATACATTGCAAAGCACGCCACTCCACTGCTTATTAAGCTTTGTTTATGCCCATATTCTCGTGAAAAATTCAGCCATCCTCTGTAATCAAAAGCTGGAGTTGAGTTTTTGTTGAAAAGATTTCATTTCTCGAGGCTGGTCACATGTCGTCGTTTCCCTCACGAAGAATTACATTCCAATGCTGCAAAATTCTTCCCCGTAAATTGCATTTTCCTTTGATACTGATGAACATTTTCAACTGAAACTGTCAGTGATTTTTCTCCTGATTACTTACAACAACCAGCAGAATTTTAGACAGAAATTGCCAGGTTGGATTCTTGTATTAAATTGATTTTTTTGAATCCATTTTGCAGCCTTGGAATGCAGTTACGTCCTTTGCTGGAAAAACGACGATGTGTGTGTCTGCATGTTTTTTTTTTTTGTTGTTTTTTGTTACTTTCACCATCCATTTACTGTCTGCACGACGGCATCAACAAACCAGTGATGCGAGGCTTGAATGATTGACTATCGATCCTCGTCACTTGAAGCTGTGGTAAAGAAATCGATTATTAAGGTGTTCGCTGCGAACACCCTGTTTATCGATCATTTTCCATAGGTTTAAATGACAGATCAACCGATGTATCGCAAAGCACGCCACGCCACTGCAACAAACGTATTCAATTTTACCCGTGACGTCATAGTTTGAATAATCCAGCATGTCTTCGAGCTCGTATTCACGCGGCAACACGGGACAAAACCAGCTCAGCAGCAGTAGCGCGGAATCCCCCGGAGCATTTAAGCTCCTCGAGTTTCAACCCCTTACCCCCCCCGCCCCCACCCCGGGAACCCTTCTATCCCCCCCCACCCCATCTCTGCCCGACGACTCATCTCCCCCCCCCCGTTCCCCGCGGCTCACGGGTCGCTGCTCATTGTGTTTAACGTCAATTTTATTGTTTGCGATGAAGCCACGTCACGTAGTTACTGCTTTGAATAAGTAGTTTGGATAAATTTAGGGGGTCGTTTTGTCCCTGCTTTTATCAAACTTATTAACCATTCGATTTTCTTGCTCGCTTGCGCTACGCTCGTGCCATGTCGCGGTGCGAATCGCTTTGCCCGTGAAGCGCCCCCCCCCCCTCCCTTACGACGCTGGCAGGGGATTCCCAGAACCCTCGCGCTTTTACATCGTGTGTACGTAGATTGGGGGGAGAAATGAGCTTGATCGGATGGAGTGGGACTTATCGACATAGGCGGTTCTACGGGGGTGCCAGTGGGTGCCGGGCACCCCCAGCAAAAGTACGGTTACCGGAACCGTGCAATAGGCTTTTGGGCAAGTAAAAACGTCGAGAAAAAATCGTATGATGAAGCGCAAAAAATTGGCAATATTTTTATTTTATGAATTTTTGAAATCTGCAAGTGTCCAGTATTCAATGAATATGGGCAAGGGATGATGGGAGGAGGGGAGATCTCGCCATTTTCCACCTCTGGGCATCCCCAAGCATGAAGGTCTAGAACCGCCTATGCTTATCGATACTGAAAGTTTTGAAGAAAAAGCTATGCTGACGTGTTCTGCCGTGCTAAGGAAAAACGCCGTATGAACCCTCAGGCGTTGCCAAATTTCCTTCGATATAACACGAATTTCCTGTGAACTTGTGAATATTTTCCTTCCAATTTTTCAGATGATTTTGTTCCCAATCTCACCTAAAGTTCCTGAAAATTTCAATGAAGAATCTTCATAACGTTCCTCATAAATAAACATTTTATCGAAGGAAATTTGGCAACTCTCGAATGTTCATACGGCGTTCTTCCTTAGCAGGGCAGTATGTGTGCAGTGAATCTTGTAATAGGCATTATCGCAGCAAAAGCCCAAACTCAGCGTCAAAATGACTGAATTTAAGCCAAAAACCTCTAGGTAGATTCACACTTAAAAGTTTCCCTGTTTATGGTTACTTTTAGTTGCTTTTTCTTTGGTCAAAACACCCAGAAGAACTTGTTCGCATTACAAATTGTCAGGTAAACCGACCAAAACCATATGCTATTCATTCATTGGTTGCGGCTTACGCAATGGACTATGGCACCAATGCGAAACGGTGAGACTATAAAAAATTTTACTCCATGCACTTTACTTCTGCCTTATTGAGAAACGCCGTAAAAACATGTGGACGTTCCTTCCTCCTGATATTTAAAATTTCCGGGATTTTCTGGCGAAGTCTTAAAAAATCGTTCTTCTCGACTCTCCCAATCTATACAATGTTTCATTAAATTCCGCCGACACCTCTTATAACTGTTTTCCGATAAGAAATTTTATCGAGAGAAATTTGGCAACCTTTGGACGTCCATAAGATGTTTTCTCCTAGCACGGTGGTACGCGTGAGTCGCAACACTAAATTTGGCAAAGCCGACAGACAAAGCCTCGTAGAAACGTGAAATGGGTTCTTCGTTTTCTCCTTTTTTTCTCTTATTTTTTGATTTATGAACGGATTCTGGTTGGCCTTTTTCATTCGTCGCCGTGGCTACCGCTGCGCGGAGCGGCGGAGCTCGCGATGGGAACCCCGAACGGGGGGGGGGGGGGGGGGGCACGGGAGATTCAAAGTCCATAAATCACCGAGGCAACTTTAATAGTTTCTTATGAGATTACCGACTTCATTTATCTCACGGTGATGCTTAAAATCAGCCCGAAACAGAAATTAAGTTGGGAATGATTAGTGCTTCCCGCGCCGACCGATGGCGCAAATTAAACTAGTGGCTGGAGCACGCGCCAAATACCCACCACCCTCTTCCCCCCTCTCCCCTCCCACACGCAATTACCGATCGGAACAGCTCCCGCCTTTCCCGCACGTTTAACTTATTTTCGTTTTTCTTCTTTCCTTTTTTTTCCTGGACTTTTTTCCCCCTTCGTTCCGTTAAATGAACCGCGCTTCATCCTGCCTCGAATAATTTTCTGCGTGACCTCTTGATTGCCGCGAGTAACCGTGGGCACTCTTCGCCACATGTTTCGCTCAGTCTCATCGATCGTATACCTCCTGTAATATGAAGAGGAGGAAGGAGGAGAATGAGGAAGGAGAAGAAGAAGAAGAAGAAAAAGAAAGAAGAAAATAGAGGGAAGAAAGTAGAAAATGAAGAAAAAGAGAAAAATTGAGAAGAATGTAAAGGAAAGGAAAAAGAAAAAGGATGACGAAAACAAGAAAAAAGAGCAAAAATAAGACGAGGATACAGAAAAGGAGAAGGAAGAAGCAGGAGGAGAATGATGGAAAGGAAGAAAAAGAGGGAGGAGGATAAGGGTGTTGAAGAGGGGTAAGAACAGAAATGGTAGATGTAGAGGACGAGCAAGACAAACACGAAGAAAATGTAATTCTTCTAACTTTTTTCCTTTCTCCTACTTTTTCTTCCTTCTTAGCCTCCTTTTTTCATCTTTTACTTCTTCTGAATATGGCATCTTCTCTATTTCCTTCGCTCCTACTTCTCTTAGTTCTCCTTCCTCTCCTTAGCTCAATTTTTTTCATCTTCTCGTTCTCTTTCTCAATATGACATCTTTTCTCCATCTTTTTCTATCCTTTCCCTTTCCTTCTTTTCCCCTGTTTTCTCTTTTCCTTTTTCTTTCGTCTCCTTTCTGCGCTGTACAATGTGCTCTCGTATGACTCTCATCAGGACTCCTACGATCAGAGCAGTGGCGTGGCGTGCTTTGCGATACATCGATTGTTAGCCATTTAAACCTATGGAAAAGGATCGATAAACAGGGTGTTCGCAGCGACCACCTTAATCATCGATTCTTTACCATAGCTACAAATGAGGAAATATCTATAATCGATCCTTCACGCCACGTCACTGATCATAGGCCGTCAATCTGCGAGCTGACGGAATCCAGCAAACTCGTAACGCCTAAAATCTGCATCACATCGGAGTGACGGCGGTATGCGGAGCTAAAAACTTAGGATCCACCTGGAGTTAATCACGACAGGCGCCGAGCTAAAGACCATGCGACAATTCACAAGACAACCTGAAATCACGGTGAAGAATAAACCCTGGCGGGGGGGGGGGGGGAGGGGGAGGGCTTTGAATCGGGGTACGCTCGCCAGGATTCCGAAGAATATCATTTCAACAGCGGATATCTCGGCTCCGAGACCGGGGGTTGATTCGAAGCCGATACGTGACTTCTAATTGGGAGAATTCCGGGGGCGGCGCTGGTTCGGCTGCCGCGGAGGGGGGGGGGGGGTTGAATGTTTGATTTGCCCTCGTCGGAGCTTTTAACAGCAATCCTATTTAATTTTGTGACATCTTGCCCCGTGAGCCGCCACCCCTCCCCCCTTTCTCCCGAACGCTGAGGGAGTGCGATTGCCACGTGGGAGGGGGGGGGGGGGCGCTCAACTGCCGTGCTGAGTAAAAACGCCGTGCGAACATTCGATTGTTGCCATTATTCTTCTCAAAATATATTTATTTATGAAGGAAGTTATGAATATTTTTCCTTGGAACTCTCAGACTTTTTAGATCCAATTAAGAACTAAATCCAACTTGGAGAGCTGAAAACAGAATCCTCCAAATTCCCTGAAAGTTGGTGATTTGTCGAAGGAAATTTAGCATAGCCGAATGGCTTTTACCACGTTTATACTTGGCGCGGTGCTCAACGCCCCTGGATATTAGTTTTTGCATAAATTTAGTCATTTTTGTGGGAGAACGCTCATTTATGAACATTCTTGGCTATATTGGTTTGATATTGAAATCTGAAGATTGGCAGTAACTTTTCCGTTCTCAAAGATTGGCTGTTCTTTTGGCCCTATAATAGCTCAATAGTTCGACTTTGACACATCCGCACTATCCCTGTATAGGGACTCGCTCAACTGTAAAGCTTGGTCTTGATTTAGCTTCGCTGATAAGACTTCTGAAGTTTAAGCTGGTTAGATCCATTGTTTTCTATCCCTGTATACGGACTTGCACTTAAGCTGTCAGCTTGGCCTTACGTCTACATTTTCGCTTCATATCCCTGTATAGGGACTCTAACTGAAGCTGTATAGCTTGGTTACGTTACATTTTATTGGTCGACTAAATTTGGCAACATTCCGATGCTCTTACGTTGTTCTCTGCGAAAACGGGCGCGATTGTTGTCCCCCGACGGGGCGGGGCGGGGGCGCGGCGCGGCGTCGCAGATCCATCAACACAGATTTGATTCTCATCAGCTCAGCAGACTCTGTGCCGGCATTTCGTCTTCGTCTCCTGCTCTATGAAGAAAGCGTTTATGCATAATGCATGAATATCGTTACAGAATGAGACCTGTATTGATAAGCACAGCCCCCCCTCCCCCCCCGTCGCCGCCGCCACCCTTGCGTCGCGATCCGCGATCCCTTTCCCGCTCTATCCAATACATTCGGGGCTTCGCCAACTTTTAATTTAATTTTAAAACTTTCCTCTCCTCGGCTCTCGTGCCGTGATCCCGATCTTGAGGATAAAATTGTTCTCCGTTGAGGCCCGGTTCCACCGGCGGCGCGCGACGCGAATCCGGACGCGCCGGATGAAGGGATGGCGCTTTTTATTCGATTTTTTGGCGCAAAAAACGATTGTATCGGATCGATTTTTCGAGGTCGATTTGAAATTGGAATCGATTTTTCGAGCCGAAATCGAATTACTGAAAAAAGTCGACATTTTTCACGTTTTTGTGGCACACTAGGCCTAGATTCTATGAAATCTGAGTTCCATTTTGAGTTCAGTTTTAGCAGTATTTGTGTTGGAGTCGCCGAACTCAGGTTTTTAAATTTGTTTACACAATTTCGAAAAAAAATCGATTTTTAATATCCGGCTTCGAAAACGAATCGAATTTTTACCGAAAATGTTTCCGATACTTCGAGATCGATTTACTTGAAAAAATCGGCTTCAGTCATCGAGTTTTTCGCCCGAGAAGTCGGAGAAATTGAATCGGTTTCCAGACGTCTATTTGAAAGCGGGATCGATTTTTTTTATCCAAAATTGGCAACAAACATAAATCAAAGGATCCCCGTGATTTGGGTCAAATTTTGTAACAGGTGACGTCAATGACGTAATTTTGGCGATAGTTCGTAATTTCGGAGCCAAAAAATGCAAAAAATAGAGTCAAAGGAAATCCCCCTTTTCGCCAACGATTTTTAAATCGTATCGTTTTTCTTTGTCAAAATCAAATGATTTTTTCTTTAAGTTCGCCACCCCTCGAGTGGTTTACTCTCGCAACCGGGTGCAAGCTTTTTAATCTTGTCCGTTTTCACAAACGCGAATCGTCACTTCTGTGACAACATGCATGTTGACAATTGGCCTTTATTCTCCAACAGTGAACTATAGTATTTCTGGCTCATCATAAAAACGGCGATCTGCATAGAGAAACTAATGACACTTACGTTGTTTTAAAAATGAGCCGAAAATTAATGCCTTGATGTTAAATGTTGTCCAATCATTGCAGCCGGTCGTGCGGTCAGCTTCGCGCGGCTACTCTGCCGTGCTAAGGAAAAATCCGTATGAATCTTCAGGCGTTGCCAAATTTCCTTTCATAAAACGCGAATTTTCTGGTAAACTTATGGATATTTTCCTCCCAATTTTTCAGATAATTTTGTTCGCAATGACACCAAATGATTCTGAAAATTTAAAGGAAAAATATTCACAACTTTCCTCAAAAATAAACATTTCATCGAAGTAAATTTGGCAACTCTCGAATGTTCATACGGCGTTTTTCCTTAGCACGGCAGCACTCTCGTATCGCGTCGCACTCTGTCTAGGGAGTCGGGGCTTCACTGATTCGCTCGCACGAGCGTTATCCGTCACCGGCTCCCGCGGCACGAATACAAGCTCGTTGAAGTCGAGGGTGTTAGTGTGTATTTTCCTGTTTCCCCGGCGTCAGTGTGCAGTCATCTACCCCTTTCTGCAACCTGCTAAATAACGCACAGGAGCAAACGGAAAATGTGTATGCAGTGGTAACTGTTTGCACACACTCAATGGAGCTCTTGCGTGTGTCAGGAATTTGCGATTTAAGCACTGATTTCTATCCACAATTTCGCGAGAAACACGATGGTGCAACTGGTTTTCTTTGAAATCAACGTCAAAGCTCTAAAAAAGCTTTCAAAGTTGAGTATGTATCGGAGGGCATGTCCCCCGATACTCTGAGAGTCCCACCTTTATACCAAGACAAAGTCTCTGTGCAAAGATATAGACGCTATTAGTGCAACGTCACAGAAAAGCGATATATATCGATTTTTCGCACTGGTAGCATTGAAAGAGGTTATGCCAATGTTATTGTTTGGATCCAATTCGATATAATGGAGAATCCCTATGATGACGTCGCCACTAATAGCGTCTATAGGGAGCAAATACTTAGTAGGGTTCCCGTGTTTTCAGTTTTGGAGTCCCCAAACAAAGTAACAACCCTGAAAATGTATTTGCCCCCTATTTTTGCACAGAGAGTTTGTATCGATGTAGAGGTGGGCTCTCAGGGTAGCGTGGTATATCCACTCCATTACGGACTTAATTTTTAGAGCTTTTTTGAGCTTTGGAGCTGATTTCAGAGAAAATCAGTTCCACCATCGTGTGTCTTGCGAAATTTATCATTGGAATCAGTGCTTTAATCACAAATTCCTGACACATGCAAGAGGTCCATTCTACGTTAAGGCATATTTAAATTCTTTCTCTAGATATCTGATTCTAACTTTTAGAATTTCACACAGAATCACATGACAATCTAAAAGAGGACGGTCTGATTTTTGTTTCAGACGTGTTACGAGATGGAGAAGTGGCTAAAAGAGGAACCTCGGGCACCGCGGTCACCAAAGCGATCTCTATCAGACCTGGATTCCCTGTCCAGCCCGTTGATCCCTTCGTCTCCAGCGTCGCCGCTGATGGAACCGGAATGCGAACTCCTCGTCGAATCCAACTCGGAGAGCGACTTCAAAAGCGACGGGAGCGACAGCGAACACCCCTTGTTCTGCTCCCTCCCGGATTCAGACATGGAGTCGGAATGGCCCAAGCCGGACCGAGTGGACCCCCTGAACCTGGACGACCTGGTCATCCCGGAGAAGCTCCTGGAGAGCGTGGACCTGAACGAGTGCACGCCGTGCTGGGAGTCGGACCTGGAGTGCGACGTCCAGGTGAAGAAAGAGCTCCTGGACGACGACGACGAAGAGCTGGAGGAGATGTACACGGCGGCGATGCAGAACCCGCTCCGATTCAGTTTCATACCCAAGGGCGAAGGGGACTCGCTGCCGACGTTGACGCCGCCGTCGAGTCCGGAGTCGAAGAAGTGCGTCAACATGAGCGCCGTGAACAACGTGGGCAACGGCCTCTCGCTCAACGGCCTGAACGCCTTCAGCACGCTGACGACGCTGTCGGCGGCCGACGTCGGGAGCCTCTTCAAGATGGCCACGAAGGGGGCCATCGTGCGCTTCACCGCGCGGGACGTGTCGGGGGTGACGCGACTGATTTCTGTGACCCACGGCCCGATCACCGTGACGACGCCTGTGATACCCCTGGCCTCGGTGACGCCGCCCGGCAACGGGACGTCGCTCAAGACGCCGAGCGCGGGCGCGGGGGCGGCCTCCGGGGGCCTGGGGTTGGGGTTGGGCACGACGAAGGGTCGTTCTGGGTCGCGGACGTCGAGGACGGGCGGGCGCGCCGGGACCGGGCGCACGGCGGCGCTGAGGAACGGGCACAAAGGTGCGGGGGCTGCAAGGACGAACGGGCGAGGAGGTGCCGGGACTCCCGGGGGGCATGCCGGCCAAAGGACTAACGGGGCGACGCTGGCGTCTTCCCTCAACTCCACCACGACGGCCACCGGGACGACCGGCTCGACCAGGACGCGGGCGTCCAGGGAGACCGACTCCAAGAAGAAGGTCCACAGGTGCGACTATATCGACTGCAAGAAAATATACACCAAGAGCTCCCACCTCAAAGCGCATCAACGAACGCATACAGGTTAGTCATACCTCCTCTCTTTTCGTTCGAACAGGGTAGAGTCCCTTTATACTGAGAGTCAAGACAATGTGAATCCATTTCTGATTGGTTCCCGTATTTTAGGCCTTCACAGTGTCACAACGGAATAAAGATTACATTTTCATCGATTGCAAAGATTATAATCTGGAATGGACCAGGAATCACGGTTCGGCAAGGAACAAACGGAATGAGAGAGGGAACGGAGAAAGGAATTTGAGAATGGCCGATCAAGATTACGAAAAACGTTCAATTTGTGTAATCTTTATTCCAGTTTGTGACTCCATGAGGGGTGTTGTCTTGACTCTCAGTATAAAGGGACTCTAGTCATACCTCCTCTTTTTCCGTTCGAACAGGGTGTCTACGAGTCCGGAATTTCCGGAAAATCCGTAGACAGTGTATACTGATTTTTTAAGGGCGGTCCGGAAGTACTGAAAAAGTGCAAAAATCCCACAAGAAGGTCCGGAATTTTTTTCTATTTACCACGCATGTTCTTAATAAAGCCTGGAAAGTATGTAATCCCCTGCGCTTTTGTTCTTAGAGTAGTGTTTCGCTGCAAGATCGCAATTGTGCCAGTTAATCTTCAAGCCACCGATAAAATTTTGTGGCTACGTCATTTTTTCATAATTCGAGGGAGAATTTAAAATTTTTAGAATTTCGTCAAATGGAGGCACTGAAAAAATACTGAATTTTTGTGTTGAGGAGGCACTGAATTTCTTTGGAATGTACTGAAAAAGCACTGTAAAAGTATTGATTTTTGGCTAGCCTGTTTTAGCAGACACCCTTTTCGACTCATTCTATACTCTAATTATCAGATCTCAAGATTTCCCTTGCAGAATGTGCTCGATTGCGTTATCCGTGGATCGCGGGTAGAGGGTGTTTACTATGGTAGGTGCAGTATAGGCAATTTGCCTGTCGGAACGAATTTGTATTGGTGTAGCGTTTGTTGTGTTTCTAAGATCTCAAAGGCGCTCCGTTGCCCACAATTGCACCTTTAATTGCTTGCGATATGGTGCCGATTCGAAGAGTCGGCGAATTGGTTATTTCCAGTCAGGAAGGGGGCACCAAGTTATGAGAAGTTTTTTCAAAGAAAAACGAAAAATTATTTTTTCAGAAAGGTTGACTATCATGGTGGGCAATAAAGAAAAAAAGCTTCAGCCGTTTACTGAAATTACAATTTTTTACCCGAAAACCTACAGTAGAGTTATAAATAATGAATAAAACGCGCATAGGCGCCTACAAACCTAAAGGGATACTTCACGCATGGCGCAATGTTCGAAGTATCCCTTTAGGTTTGTAGGCGCCGATTCGCGTTCCGCGCTGGCCGGCCGCGACCGCCGTACAACTGGGAAACCTACCGGTTTTCAAAAACAAACTTCGCTCCTCCCTGCCAGAGTACCTATACAGGGAGAGTCCGGACATGTCGAAATATAGAGCTCCTGAGGCCCAATAGAGCGGCCAACTTTTGAAAACGAAGAATGTCACTGTCAATCTTCAGATTCCAGTATCAAGCCAAAATAGCCAAGAATGTCAAAATGACGTCTGCAAAAATGAGTAAATCTATGCAAAAAGTAAGGCAAATACTTGCTTTCCCAAC
This sequence comes from Bemisia tabaci, assembly GCF_918797505.1. Lineage (NCBI taxonomy): Eukaryota > Metazoa > Arthropoda > Insecta > Hemiptera > Aleyrodidae > Bemisia > Bemisia tabaci. Next base: position 6,972,095 of record NC_092794.1, read on the forward strand.
GGCTGGTCGTAATTATTTTAATATTGAATATTACTCAGGATAATTTGAACTCATAGATTGGCTGTCCTCTCGGGCCCTAGGAGCTCCATTATCTGACCTCAAAATTACCGACATGTCCGTACACTTCTTACATACACTGGAAAAAAAGATTGGTAGAATTTACCATTCCTTCGCGCTGTAGTCTACCAAAAATTTTTTTCAGTGTAGGTACTCTCCTCGCTGCTAAACTCGATTCGTTCGACCGAAATATCTCATGGAAACGCAACTTTTCTCAGAGGCCCGACGCGGTGGGCCAATCGGGAACTATTTCACCTAACCCGGAAATCACCTTAAAAGCCCCGCGTGACTGACAGGCGGGACGAGAAAATATAAAATATCATATATAATCATATTCCACGTGAGGGAGACACAGTGAGCGTAAACACCAGAGCCAACGGGAAATAAAAGCTCCCTCGTGAACTTTCCTTTTAAAAAATAGTAAACACAACTCTAAAGCTCCGCGGCTGAGTCGGAGCTTTGATTTATAGCTTTTTTCCGCGGTTTTGAAAGGAGGTTCGGCAAGCATTTAAAACTTGTCGAAAATCATTCTAATTATTAATCCCGCGCCTTTGTCGGGAGCGGGGCGCGATTGGGGGGGGGGGGGGGGCGCCGGGGCAGCTGATGCACTCCCGGAAGGACCATTAATCAGCAAGGACAGGCTTTTGTGGATTTGGACCATCGTTGCCCGTCTGGACGGAGCAGTAAATGTAACTGTCGAGTTGAGCTGTCTTTTTTCTCACGCTTGGCAACGGGACTTTTATACGAATACAAGCGTTGCTGCCATGCTTTAAAAATGTCGACGGAAGATCTGGCTTTTCGCAGCTCTAGAAAAAAATCCAATGAAAGTTTTTACTCCGAACGTCAGTTCACGGAAAGAGGGGACCTTGCGGCCGCGGCAGTGGCGCCATTCCGTACGAAACTTAGAGGGGAGAGTCGTCGAGAGGAATTAAAGACTGATTGAGGGAAGTCCAACATCGAAAATTTCGCATGAGATCCGCAAATTGGCGAAATTGTCTCCTAAAATGTGGGGAGAAACCTACAGATATTATCAATTTGAAGTCGGTACCCATCTAAAAATTTCTGTGTCTACTGTTACTTTGTGTTATTTTTTTGAGTCGATTTGAGTTGGATCCTGGCTATCTGTACCTTTGCCTACATAGTTAGACATTTTCGTGTTTATTTATGCTTACTCTGAGTTCCTTTTTTGGGTCAGATCAACCTAAAGAATTTGGTTGTTCCACAGCCACACAAGTTTGTGTTAAATTTATCCAAACCGTGGGCTACTCTGAGACATTTGAGCATGAAGAAAGTTTCCTGCCGAACTTATCTATTCTGATTTTGTAAGATTCGATCAAAGAGATCCTTTTCAAGTACATATTCATCCCCACAATGGACCACTAGACAAGGTACGAATTTCAGCATTCTAATACATTTTTCGTAACCAAAATGTCACGTAGAACACGATGCGCACAACTAAAATTACCGAAATCAACTCCTTACGAAGATATTTAATGATTCTTGATGCGTGAATTCAAACCACCCGCTTATGAAAACTCAATGCTCTGCGTGATTCACATCGCGCGCTAAACGTTTATCATGACAGTCTCTGCGATATAAAAATCTGGCAACCTCAATCTTGACGCTTTGGCTCAGCTATAGCAAATTGCATGTAGTTTGGAACAACACATGGTGGGAAATGAACATTGCTCGATTGAGAAGATTGCTGAAACCGTTGAAGTGCGCAATTTGACTCACGTAGAGCTTCGAGTTTCTTGTGAGCGGGCAGTTCAAATTCCTTGTAACCAATGTAACACAAAAACCATGAAATAAAAACATTAATTTCTTCGTAAGGAGTTGGTTTCAGTCATCTTCGTTGCGCGAATCGCGTTCTGCGTGGAATTTTGGTTAAGAAACATGTATCAGAATCCTTTAATTCGTACCTTGTCTAGTGGTCCATTAAGATCCAAACCAGAGAAGTCCAGAAGCTCCTCTCAGAAGTGCTTATTTTCAACTGCATTGAAACTGTAATTCGGGGAGCCGTATCTATTAATTATCATTTTGTTTTTCGGGCGCTGAGCGTCCCTCATTTTCAGGGTAATTGAGGTGTTACGAATTTATAGAAAGCATTTGAGGCTGTTTTCAATCGTAGTGACAACTAAATAGCGGATTTTTTTTCCAAGATGTAAATCAGTGGCGTTGCGCGCTTTGCGATATATCGATTGATATGCCATTTAAACTTATGGAAAAGGATCGATAAACAGGGTGTTTTCAACGAACACTTTAGTTATCGATTCTTTACCTTAGCTTCAAATGGAAAACATCGATAATTGATCATTCATGCCTCGCCATACTGATGTAAATGAATACTGCGTCAGTTCTTCTCAATCGGGTAGATGAAGCAGCAGCAGGTCGCGCGGATATAAGGTTCCTCCATACAACGTTGTCATATCTACGGTCACTTCACTTCAACCTTAAAAATTGACCTTGTTTGCTGCACTTGTGGTTTTGAAAACTTTTCATTTGCAATCCCCTGTTCTTCAGTGAAGTTACATCAATTTATGCTTCCTAGAAAGTCGATAGATTTCAAATTTGATGGGAAAGCCTCAGCCTGAGGTCAAAAGATTTATCTAAATTTTAATCTCTCGATTAAATTTTTAATTAGAGTTTGTTTTGTAATAGTAGCCCAACTGCTTTAAGAGTACAGAGCAGTGACGTGGCGAGCTTTGCGATAGATCGATTGATCTGCTATTTAAATCCATGGAAAAGGATCGATAAATAATGTGTTTGAAGCGAACACCTTGACATTCGATTCTTTTCCACGGCTTCAAATGGGGAAATATCTATAATCGATTATTCATGGTTCGCCATTGATGCTGAGTTTCATTAATCAGCAGCTGACAGACGTTCGTATTAATGTTTTCGCTGAATTATTCAAATTGCTGTAGACGGAGTTAACTCCTTGTCAGCGGCTCTCACTTCCACACTTGTAATAGTGAAAAATAGGAAAATACTGGGGGGCTATGTCCCCTGGCCGCTACGTGGCCCAACTCTCAGAGGACGATTCGCGCTTTCCTAAGCCCATTTCGACGAGAGAGCGACCAAAGAAATGAAAAGATTTTCATACCCGACTCTCATTTGGACTACATTTTGCAATTAGGAACTATAAATTCTAGCCCGGTTTAAAAACAGCGTATGTGCCATTAGTTTCCCCATGCACACAAGTGTTTCTTCTGATGAGCCAGAATTTATAGTTCCAAAATGCAAAATGCAGTCCAATTCGTCGTCTCCCGCACGAAGGAACGTAACTCCAATTCAAGGTTGCCAAATTGACTCCAATAATAATTAATTTACTTTACAAAAATGTAAGTGTGCAATTTTTATCCAAATCCGTCTGATTTATGCATGAAATCTTAAGAAAAATCAGTGAAATTTTCAGTTGGAAATGCCCAAGATTTTTCTGGTTAAAATGCAATTTATGAAGGAAAATTTGGCAACATTGAAATGTAGTTACGTTCTTTCGTGAGGAAAACGACGATTCGTCCAATCTTCTTCTAGCCGGTAGCGATTGGACCAATGAGAATCGAATGAATTAAGCGGCATTTATTTCAAACTTTACGCCAAGAGTGAAACAAAACAGAACGAAGAGAACGGTGGGGGGCATAGCGACTAGGAGGCGGAGCCCCCTAGTTATGTATGAAGAGAAGAAAAATCACTGAAATGTTTAAAAAATGACGTTCAGTAGTCTTCCACGTAGAAAATAAAGTCTGACAGGAAGTCTGCAGTGCCGCAAACCGAGATGCGCATTCCTGCAGGTCCACTATCGACGTATTCCTGTATCCCAGGACGTCAGGGAATAAAAAAAATTGTTACGATTTCTTACACTGAGTACCTTGTGGCGTTCTATCAAGGTGATTCGACGGACGCCATTTTTTGTGTCAGAGCGACGTGCCATATATCGCATGCATTCGTTCCATAATTTCAGCTACTTGTCATTTTTTTCGAATTTTGAGATCGCACTTCTGTCGGAATGAGACTAAAGAATTCATGTACCAAATTAAACAAAAAAAATTCAACGTATTAAAGGCAGGGATTTTTCGGAGGAAAAATATCGTATTCGAGCGAAGTTTGAATATCAGTATCAAATGCGATTTTTCCTCTAAAAAAACGCCGCCTTTAATACATTGAATTTCTTTGTCAAATTTGGTACATGATTAGAGAATTTACAGGTGTCTGAAATTTGATGAATTTCATGTTTAAGTGGAAACTAGTGATTGAACTGAACACGAGGATGCCCTTGAATCATGAATCGAAAAATTATTGGAGAATATACGACAAAATGATCTAATCTGCTAAAATACATGTGTTTAAATGGAAAAATGCCGCCAAATGACGTTACTAGGTGGTGCATTTCCTCACTTTTAAATTTATTTTTATACTATTTCCCATATCAGGGAAAAATCGTAAAAAATGCTGTGTTATCAGCTTTTTAAGCACTTTCAGATGGAGCAATAAAACATTTGCATGCAAATTCTCCATTCTTTAGACTCATGACAACAGAAGTGCGTTCTCAAAATTCGAAAAAAATGACAAGTAGCTGAAATTATGGAACGAATTGATGCGGGTACCGTCGAATCACCTTAAATTTGTGAAATTTCGTAGCAGTCTGTTGACACGGGCAGGGATTGGGCAGGATGTGAGTGATAACGCTGTCCCAGACCCTGTTGCGCTGCGAACTCCCACCGCGGTGGAGGCAGCAGCGACCGCAAGGTTGCATTATAACTTTCTAGCTGAGGTTAGGACCCGTCAAGGCACCGTGAACAGCGATGCCACGTTCACAAGAAACCCCCGCGCTTCTGCACCCTCGCACGGCCGAAGGGGGTGAGTAAAGCGCCGTGATTCAGTAGACTCGACAGCATCCACGAGGTATTGGAACTGAAATGATAGAGTGTTAGTGACATGATATTAACTTCCCAACCCAATGTTTCAAAAGAGGAAATTAAGTTTATGGCGGTGAAATTATCGCACCTCGTGTTGCCAATGAGTCCGGTCCAGCGCGGATTCGAAAATAAACCCAAAGTATATCTAAGCGGTAGGCGAGGCGTGAATGATCGATTATCGATATTGCTCCATTTGAAGCTATGGTAAAGAATCGCTTGTTAAGGTGCTCGTTGCGAACAGCCTCCCTATCGATGCTTTCCCATAGGTTTAAATGGCGGGTCAATCGATACATCGCGAAGCATGTCACGCCCTTGAAACGCATGTATCGCAAGCTGATAGCCAGACCAGTCATTTTGTCAAATGGTCTAATTTTAAGCTCTTACCAAGTTTTGCATGTTTTAAAAAGAGGGTTATTTGAATTTTTCAGCATTTTGATGGGAAAAATTTTAAAAAAAAATAGAGAAATATTCTTTTTAGGTTTGATTGTTTGAAATGTCGCATATTTTCCCGTCAAAGCTGTAAATTATCTGAATTACATCGAAAACAAACAATTTTGCGATTGATGCTCACAAGGAATTGAACAAAATCAGTAGAATATCACGAAATGATCTAAAATTTACCATAATCTTTTTCCCAACATTTTCTGGCGATTTTCTACTCGAACCGGGTAGCTGCGCCCCCTGATCGCTTCGCGGGTCCAACCCACGAATCGCTTCGCACCTCAGGCGTTATGCGCCACGCGTCACTCTTTTGATTTTACAGTATATCGAGGACGATGTTAGGATAAATCATAGTAACGCAATCTAAGAAAGAATAATTCAATATTTGTCAAAATGCTTGATTTTACTATTGGTTTGTGCCACAGTCCATTTAAACGTATTTATGCTAAAAGGAACAATGGGTATGGGGTTTGCGTGTAATATAGTTCCTTTTAGCATGAATACGTCCATTTCTCACTTGTTCACCGGTTTATTTGGATCGCAATTTGCAAAAAGGAACCAGAAACATTCCAATGTTCCTAGGATTGTGCAACTTACATTCTTTGCCAAAAATTACTAAAACCGTGCAAAAAATTAAATTTTCTAAAGTAATTTTGCCTTAAATTCATCGTTTATTGGGAGTAAAGGTAAAACTTGTTTAAATCGTCAGTGTATATCTGCGAGTAAAAAAAAGTTGCAGAATCTTAGCAGCATTGAAATGATCCTGGTTCCTTTTTGCAAAATGCAATCCATTCCAGTGGCGTGGCGTGCTTCGCGATTTATCGATTGATCTGCCATTTAAACCTATGGAAAAGGATCGATAGATAGGGTGTTCGCGGCGAACACTCTGATGATCGATTCTTTACCATAGCTGCAAATTGAGAAATATCGACAATCGATCATTCACGCCTCGCTACTGATCCATTCAGTGTATCGCCCGAAAAAAATACACTTAAGTGTATTTCGATCGCCTGACTCTGTCGTCGGCAACATTGAGGTTTCTCACTTCTTTGAGTCATGCGGTGGAAACTTGACATTCTGACGTAACCTGGAACGCAGCGGCCGATGCGAGTGAGCAACGCTCCTGCTCATGGGTGCATCACCGTATCGAAGTTAGGTCAACGCCGCTGAACTTGCAAGTCTTCTGTTGGTCACAGGGAGAAAAACCACCCGGCCACATTGCCAGGTTAACTTGGCCCTCTCAGTTGCGAAGACACCAGCTCATTCCTGGTTTCTTATTCTGACGTGCTAAAAGAACGCCGTATGAACATTCGAGAGTTCCTAAATTTCCTTCGACAAAATGTTCATTTTTGAGGAAAGTTATGAAAAATTCTCCTTAAAATTTTCAGATCTTTTCCGTTGAATTGCGAGCAAAATTATCGAAACAATTGAAAAAAAAATATTTATCAGTTTACCAAGAAAATTCGTGTTTTATCGAAGGATATTTGGCAACGCCTGAAGGTCCATTTATGGCATTTCTCCTTAGCACGTCAGTATTGAAGATTTCATTTAGCTCCTTCTTTAGTAAAGAGGAAGATACTAGAACTGAAGAAAAGTTTATAATTTTTAACATGATGGGCCTGTTGCAAGGTACGGGAATTTGGGAGTTGATAACTGATATCAATGGCAGACACGGAGAGAACGATGGCGTTGTGAAAAAATCCTGAAATCACCTTCCAACCTCTAAAAAAATTGTTTTAGAAGCCGAACCATTTAAAACGGTCAATTTTACGCGGGGATGGATCCGGTACACTCGTGACGTCACAGTCCATGACAAACCTATGGTCTCTTCATGAAGCGGCTGCAAATTCCTCATGGAGAAATATATTGTAAACGATTGAAGAGACCGGGGTTTTTGTGTATTGTGACGTCACGAAAATACCGAATCTGTTCCCGCGTCAAAGTGACCGTCTTGAAAATCCTCTTTTTGGGGCGTTTTTAAATTGATTTTTTTGGGATTTCTGGTCGCTAAAAACTCCTGTGGCGTCAATATCCTTAGTTCTTTCGATACAAGCAAATAAAAAAAAATTGTGCAGCAGCCCATCGCATCGAATGCTGCAGTCGAAATAAATGCTAATTTTTGAGTTCACTCAACTCAAATCACCGGAAGCCGATCATTCATATTATGGAGAAAAATCTTCATTCGGTCGGTATATAAGTCACTTTAAATAAATGATGAATGCTACCCTACCATGCGCTTATCGAGTCTTAAGTGCCCGGGTGAGGCGCTCTCTTTAAACGCATTTACATCGTTCGGATAGCCTGTGCAAGTCTCTAAAGGATATTCTCTCTCCGACTGCATGCAAAAATAAAGGTTTCATTCACTGCCGGAGCGTTACTTAACTAAAAAGAGGAGCTCAAATTAATTTAACTCAAACCTTGAATGAAGACGCTCATGTAAGGACGGTTAATTTGCGCGAATAAACAACTGCGTTTCTTGCTGCCGCTCGCTCGGAAACAGCTCCGTTTTCAAAGTTAAGCAGATTAGCCGAAATGCAGGTAAAAGCTTAGGAGTATTTCTTTGGGGCGTAGCTCGATTTCCGCATGGGCCCCAAAAAGCATGGATTTATATGTAAAACAAGACTCAAGTGGAAGTTGAGATATGTCCTTACGTCTGCAGAGGGGCGACGATTTGAAGAAGGATCGCGGGTTGAGAGGTACTCGCAAGGTTGCCAAACTGCACATCCACTTATTTTACCTTGCGCTTCAAAGGGAATAGAGCTGATGTTTGAGCACGATATTGCAACCGAGGGTAATCACCAGGGTTGCCATGTTTATTTTCCTCATTAAGTTCACACACGGGAAAGCGACTTTTCCGGGAAATACCAGGCTTGTGACGAGAGACCCGCTGTCGGAGCTGACTCAAGTGCTAAACAAACAAGAAAAACACTCAGTCTGTTCTGCGTGAAAACATTTCCCCCACATTATTGTCAGTTTGCCACCCGACTTGAATTTATTCTGGCCCGAAATTTTGATATTCTGAGGGGTTTGGAGTAAAAGGCGCATAAGTGAAGTTTTTGATATCTCAAGAAATACGTGTTTAAAGTTTCAAATGATTATGAGGCTTAATCTGCCATGCTAAGGAAAAACGCCGTATGAACATCTGAGAGTTGCCAAATTTCCCCTCTTAAAATATTAATTTTCGGGACAGATAACGAACGTTTCTACTTGAGATTAGCTGATACTTCAGATCACATTGGGAAGAAAGTTCTATAGAAAATTGGACGGAATATTTTCACAAGTTTTCCTAAAAATTCTTATTTTACCAAAATGGCAACGAACGAAGGTTCATGTTTCGGTCTTTCTTAGCACGGCAGTAATGGTGGGAAGAAAGTTCAAACTCTCTTTTTGATGGATAATAATTAGATTTCCGCGGTGAATTTTTCTCATAATATATTTTGAGACCAGTTTCACTTGCAATAATTAATTTCTCAATTTTTTTTTCAAAAATTGCACTATGCCCCTCAACTGTACGATATGGTATGCGAGTGTGTCAGTAGGTGATATAAAGTCAGAGGTACGCTTAACTTTCCATCCTATCCTTTCCTTTTAATATGATGCTATGTTGAATCCAAGTTTACAGGGGTGGGTATACCGCGGGGTCAAGTAGTGGTGGGACTGAATTTTGATCAATTGGTCTTCCTTTACTTCCTCCCTCATTATTTTTCTTCATCCTCCTCCTTCTTTGCCTCCTTCTTCCCTTCCTTTCTTTTCTCCCTCTTCATTCTTTTAAGTTTTTACTTTCCTTCGCAAATTTTTTCCTGTTCTCTTACCATTTTAATTATGTAAACATCCCTAGTAAGGTAATTAAGCTCGTCAGTGACTTTTCTTTCATCTAAAGAGGTTGCAGGAGAGGGGAGGGGGGATGTTACAGGCAGCTTTGGACCTCGTATCTCCAATGTCTTTGGTGGCGTTGGGAGGTTTATGCCCGATTACGATCTGCTACGAGTTAGCAATTTCGGAAGACGACGAGTGTTGATATTTGCAGTGGGGTGGCGTGCTTCGCGATATATCGATTGATCTGTCATTTAAACCTACGGAAAAAGATCGATAGACAGGGTGATCGCAACGAACATCTTAACAATCGATTCTTTACCACAGCTTCAAATGGATATCGATAGTCGATCATTCACGCCGCGCCACTGGATATTTGGCTTAAGTCTGAAGGGTTGACGTTCGAAATCTCGCAAGGCCACGGCTTAGAAGAGCGCGGAGAACCCGGTCGCTGTCCATCAAATGCCGATGTTTACTCGGGGAGGAAACTTAGGGGGATGTTAACAAGGGAGGAAACTTAGGGGGATGTTAACAAGGGGAGAGTCTCCGCTTGAAATTCTCGTCGTATCCGATACTCAAAGTTGTTAGTTTTCATCAATTCGGACAGATCCCAGCCGTCTTGTATGTTTTTTTTCTTCTTTTCTTTTTTTCTTCTGCCGTGAATCGGGCATATACAATTAGCACATAGTGTATGAAATTACCTTAATTTGCAGTTTACCTTATTTTTTTTAAATCAAGAAGCCATTTTCTTTGCGCGGAATCCAAGACTACATGTGCTTCAATTAAATTTTTTCTTCAAGGTAGTGCTAACATTAATTCTTCAAAAAAAACAAAAAAAAAAAAAACGGGAAAACGATGTTAGCTGGTTCATCCAATTTTCTTGCCCACGTTTTCCTCGTACAGAAACTCAAGTTAAAAACATCGTATCTGTTTTATTAAAAGCGAGAGAGGGGTCCGAGGAAGTTTTCCCTCGGAGGTCCTTGCCAAATAACGAGTAGCTTGAGCCATCGCTTATTATTCCGTAGCATCGAAACTCACAATACCGCACGCACGAGGCTTAGGCGCGGAGGCGTGGATTTGGGGTGTCCGGCGAGGGGTCCGAAAGGAGCCAACGGGAGTTATGGGGAATAAAAATTTCGAATCGTCGCCTCGTCTTAACTAAAAAAGGTATCCTAGGAAAGGTTGTGGAAACCGGGGTGAGAGGGTGGAAAAGGGGGACGGGATGAGGGGAGCGAGGGGGAGGGCAGTCGGTCGTCTTTTATTCATGACGCAACAACGTCATTTTCGTCGTCTTTCGCGTTGACTCTTCTTTATTTCTCCGTCTGGCAAACTCATTTTCTTTGTCGTAAAACTCGACACAAAAATTCTCTTCGCCCAGAGATTCCTCGGCGCTCTCCGCAGAGTTGCCCTTCATCGGTTAATTTCGTCCCCGTCTTCGACTTTGAGGTTCGCCCGAAGTTACGCGAAACTAAGAAGGGCCTTACGAGGGCCGTGGCGTGGCGCGCTTTGCGATATATCGATCGATCTACCATTTAAACGTATGGTAAATGATTGATAATCAGGGTGTTCGCAACGAACACTAAAGTAATTGATTCTTTACCAGAGCTTCAAATGGGGATCTATCGATAATTGATCATTCACATCTCGCCTGGGGGCCTAATAAGGAAGAAGGTGGGGATGTCAAGCATTGCCACATGAGATCAAACGCCCTCTCGAGAAACAGAGAATTCACGTGGTTTTTTTTATTATTAGAAAGAATGAAAATAAATTCCGAAATCACCCCCATGTTCGAAAATGCTATACTTTTTTTTATTAATTGTCTAAGATACAAAACTTTGGACAGGTGATTTTTCCAATACCACATTCTTTAAATCTTCCAGGGCGTCTACAGACCTGGAACACCGAGAATGGGTCAGTTGCACTGGTACAGAAACGCGTTTTGATGCTTGATCACTGTCGATCAGCAGAAAATAATAAGATCTGTCCAATCAGCAACTTGCTCCATTCAATATTAACCGAAATATCGGACTTTGAAAAATTCAGTTTCTAACGTCATCCACCGCGGTAGTGACAACCTCGGTTTCTTCTTCCTTGCTTTCATCCGAGTTACAAGTCAAGTAACCAGTGCAAACGTGTGTCTCACTGATTGATGAAAGCAATATGGAAGAAACCAAAGGCGTCACTACCGCGGTGGATGCTGTCATAAACCGAATTTTTTAAAGCGCGATATGTTGGTGAATAATGAACGTAGAAAATTGCTGTTTGGACGGATCTGATCATTTTTAAGTAATCTACAAGAATCAACCACCAAAACACGATTCTATGACTGGTGCAACTAACTCATCGTCAGAGAAATCAGGGAAAAGTGAGGGAATTTTAATGAAAAAGTTTGGATGAATGGAAAATCTTGAGGCCTGAAATTTAAAAAAAATATTGTGTGGTTCATGCGACACTGAACAGATAAAGTCGGCCGTAGAAGCCGCACTTCTGCCCTATAGGGACACACCGTCCGCGTTCCGGGCTCAGAGGTCGAAAGTTCAGGGTGTAGCTTCCAGAGCAGTCGAAGCTCACGGCTCCAGCCCCCGTAAATTTTGGCCTCTGAGCCCGGAATGGACGGTATGTCCACTGAAAAAAAAGTTACGGGCAATATAGATACACCGTCCGTTCCGAGCTCAGAGGCCGAAAGTTCCAGGTGTTGGATCCGTAGCTTTGACTGCTGTGGGTGCCACATCCGGAACTTGCGGCCTCTGAGCTTGGAACGCGGACGGTATGTCTATATAGCTCGTAAGTACGACTTCCACGGCCGGAGTTTTTTTCCAGTGTATTTTTTAGCGGATCAATTTTCTTTTCTTTTTTTCCTCAAACAACAAATCAAGAAATAAAAGAAAAGAAATCAAGAACTGGAAACACGACGTTCGGAAGAGGGGCATTTCTGGCAACGGCGGTTCCCTATCAATTTGGCTCGATTCCTTTACCGACCGTCCCTGTCAACGGACAGATATCGCGTGGCGCTTATGTACGTGCTCCGCTTTCAAAGCGGCTGACCACGTGGATATAAATTCGTTTGCAGCCGGGAAATCCCCGCCCCCACCCCCGGCACCCACCCACGTTCGCCGGGGACGGCCCGGTCGCCGAGACTAACGCTAACGCGGAAAAATCCGCCGCTTCCCCGACTCAAGGACGCATCTCCGCGTATCTCATGAGCCCCGGACAGCGAGGAATCATACACACGGTAGGGCTCATCTCCGAGAGCGGTTGCGTCTTTTTGTCGGAGGAGCGGTGAATCCTGCAGTTTGTCGCCGTTTCCGTTTCCTGTAACGGGAAATTACGGCGGAGGCGTGCGAATCAAAAAACCTCCGTTCTCCCCGGCCTTTTTCTTATTGGAATTTCACCTAGAGAGATGCGCGGGGAGGAGAGGGGCGAAGGAGGGGGGAGGGGGGATGCACTCGTGAGTGAAAAACATACGTGCCGTGTTTCTGCAAAGCCACTGCACCGCGGAGAAGATTAGGCCGGAGCTTCGGGGAAAGCCGTCCCGCGAAGTGAAAACCGCACAAGTCCCATGGGTACCCTTATGCAGATACGCGGTTTTCACCAAGCTTGGCCGAACGCTCCTCCACTGACAAGCTACGTCGTTGTCGCGCTACTAGAGCCGCGTAACTTTGTACTGCCGTGCTGAGGAAGAACGCCGTATCAACATTCGGGAGTTCCCTTTCCGTTGATAAAACATCTATTTTTGACGACATTCATGCATATTTTGCCTCGAAATTTTCAGATATTTTAGATTAAGTTGAGTACAAAATCGTCTGAAAATTTTGGAAAAAACTATTCACTATTTTTCCAGTAAATTCGGGTTTTATCAAATGAAAGTTGGCAACGTCTGAAAGCTCATGTGGTGTTCTTATCCAGCACGAAAGAGTACCGCTCAACTGAAAATAACGAATAGAAGACGCAGGATCCTGTCGTGAGCCGGTACACAAAAATATTTTGGCAATATTACGTCAAAATTTGTGGAGAATAGAACATAAACCTACTCTTCCACACTTTCTAGCATCGGAATCGACTGTAAACGTCATTGCGAGTCCTAATCTTGGCGATATTAAAGGCCTTACTCCGTTCAATTCATAATCGCCTTCAATTTGGCCGTTATGCAAGGTTCGAGGTTCCCAGGAGTTCGAATAGTGGTATCAAGCCGCACGACGCGGCGCACCGAAGATTTTGTTCCTCCGGAGCCTTCTTGATAAAAATGTTTCACAGACCATATTACGTTTTCAAATTGTGCAAGTGTGTTTTTTCCAATTTTTCTTACAAAAAAAGCGGATAAAGGGTAAAACAAAAAAATCTCACGGAAAAATTGATCAGTTTGCCTTCAACTGTCCACCAAAGAAAGTAAAAACAAATCATTTGCCTAACCGGAAAACGTCAGAATGATCATAGCTGTTCATTTTATCTTGAATTCGGTTGGAAAGTGAACTCTGGATTCTGATTGGCACCGCCACGTCCAACGGTGACTAAATAGTCATCCATCTAAAAAATGAACCGAATCGAGTCGCGGAATTTCGCCTTTTTGGGTTGGTTTTTCTGACTGTAATGAGAAGACTCCAATCAATTGCCCAGATGTGCTAGATTCGTTTCTGAAAAGACACGTAAATGAAAGAAGAAAAGAAGATTCGATGGCGGGGGTGGGGGGGGGAGGTCGGGGAGCATCCCTAGGAGCTCGTATCTTATTTTGAGAGATGGCGGTAAAAGTTTGTAAACTTTAACCCGTGTAACCCGCGGGGAAGTGGGCGGGGCGGGGAGGGGAGGGGGAGGCGATGCACCGGATTGATTTAAACGGTTGCGCAAAATATGCGGAACGCTATCTCACGTTGCGAAAGTTTATCGCGAAACAGATTAATGTTAACGGTTAATTCTCCAGTTTAGAGGAAAGTTCGGGGCGGTTGAAAAACACAGTCATTGGCGAAAAAAGAGAGGAGAGCGGGCGGAGCCTTTAAAAATAAGTTCTCAAGAAATAAAGTTTTCAATGAAACGAGTCCGGGCGGGGTACGAGTGTGAGGGCCGCCGCGATGAGCGGGCCGCGGCGAGGGAAAAATGAATAAATATAAATACATATAAATAAAAAATAAAACGGAATAAAACTAAACCGCGATTCGGAACTAAACTCCGGTTTGAAACTTCGAGCCATAAAAGTTTCTACACCCAATTAAGTGTAGTTATTGGGGTTTCTTTTCGCCGACAATTTTTATTGGATTTTTTAATACCTCTTCTAATGGTAACTTATTCTTTCAAATTTCTCTGGCGTGGCCCTCCCGTCGCGAACTTTCCGCAACGGCGCTTAGCAACGAGTGTTGAGAGTGGAGCCACCTCCATTGCCAAACGCTTGAGGAAAATACCGAAAACATCCGCATCATTAACCAGAATCAGCCCTCTTATCAGGCGTTGCCTCATCTCTTTTCATTCTTATTTCTTTCGACGGGAACCAATCCACATTCTGAATTGAAATTGCATCGGAATCCTACTCCATATAAAACGCTAAACTCAGGTATCCCTAACTAGAGAACCTATAAACGGGAGAGTATTGCCATCTCAATCCTTTTACTACAGGAAAAGTGTGCCACTCTGTGATTGGTCGGCTATCATGGAGCCCCAAAATTGCCTCAATGTAAGCAAACCCCAACCCCTCCGCTCCTAGTTTTGCTCATTGTAAACAAAAAAGATGGCGGGAAAGTTCTACAAAGTTCTAGACGTGATTTTGAGTGTGATAGAAATTTTTTATATCCAACTTCTGAATTGAGTTCGGATCGAACTTTGATGAATATTTTTGCGGAAAATTAAGCTTTGAGTGTGATTTTCATTCATTTCACAGCCGATAATACGTGTTCCTCTGGGTCGGGTTTGTTTACATTGGGCCAGCTTTGGAGCTCTATGATAGCCTAAAACTGATGAACTATTCAGAGAGCGGCACAGAGATGGCAATACTCTCCCGTATGCAGGTACTCTAGCCCTAATGCTAGAAATTCTAACGCGGAAAACCTAACGCTAGGCGTGTCCAGTACCCCTTCCAAACCCCTCCTTCCTTATTTTTCGCTTAGTTTTCTCGTGGGAAAGATAGCTGACAGGAAATTATAGATAACATGAAGTACAATCAAGATGATTCTTCTGATTGATTGAATACATTCATTTTAAGAAAGAGCATTCGAAACGTAGTATGCACCATTATGTATTGCTAAGATGAAGCAGCTGTTTTTCTCATTTTACGAGAACCTATCAGTCTGAGAATGACAGATCTTGTCATAAAATTATAACGTTATACCACCGTCGTCTAGACCGAATTTTTCTCCAATCTGAGCGCGAAAATTAATTCACGGTGACTTCATGGAAGTAACGAAAGCATCATAGAAGCATTTGAAAACATGTTGACTCGTTGAAATTTAGTTGTCGACGGAAAAGTTGCAGCTAGGAAGCGTGTGTTTCTCCCGTTGTTATCGGCAACACTAGAGCTGAGCATAGCATGGCCAACAGAACTTTCTCAGTGCTCCGGCTGACGATTAAACCCAGCTAAGCTCTCAGCCGATTTTAATAACCCGTCGTTTTAAAAGTTTTCGATTTAATGAACTGTGAGCGAAAAGAGGAGGTAAAAAAGCGCCAAAGCTAATACGGAAGATTTAAATTATTTACGCTCGGTTGAAGTACTTCCCCCCCCCCCTCCCCAAATCATACCTTCAGAGGTGTGATTTTTTTCTCTTCGCTAGCCTCAAATAAAAATAATTCAATTGTCCTATTTTTGCGAAAATTACATCCATCCTGAAAAATTGTGATGAAAGTAGATCTGCACATTCTCAGAAGATTTAGTGGTCACTTAAATCATGATGGTGCACCATCTGAAACTCTATTATAACATCGTAAAAGAGTTTCGTATAACGCTAACGGCACCTGTAACGATTCGCTACCCCTCTCACTGCATCACTCATTTCTGCCCACTCTGCGCTTACTTAATCCGTTACCCCTTTTTCACTCCACCCCCAATTTCTCTTTCCCTGTCTTCCAATCCTAACCTACCCATTCACGTCCTATCCTTCATTTCACCTTTTCAACGATCCCAGTGATTTTTCAGCGACCCATGAGACTTTTTTATAAAATTGTTTTCTTTCTTGTAAAGTATCAGTATTATTGACTCCGTCAATAATCTCGAACATATTATTCTTCGTAACGCACTCTTTACAAAAAAGTTTCGTTTTTATTGTAAAGTATCATTTCTTTTGACTTTCTCAATAATTCCGATCAAATATTATTAATTATTTTATATTCAATCTCCTTTTACAGTCTGAAAGTTCCTTTTGGCCATCGGCAGTATATACTCTGCCTAGATGAGCTCACTCTTCTTAGGTCAACCCACTAGGAACCCCGGGGGGCTGGGTCGCGTAGCGACCAAGGGGGCGTAGCCCCCTACTAGTATTTAAGAACGACAAGCGTTATTCTTCGGTACGGTTCCGTCAAATATAACGTTATTCGTCGGTACCAGACCTTCCTTCTTTGTCGACGAAGGCTTCATTTTCGTTCTACACTCCTGCAAGTTGATTCCAGACAAGTTTCAATTTTTCCAGCGTGCTCCGCGTTGCATTCTCACGGGGCAACACTAGGTCGTGATTTCATTCTTAGCCTGCTGTCGAGCGGCCCGTTTAATCCCGGCAATCAAACGTTACAATGCCGAGAGCAGAACGCAATAAAAGCGCTCGGCGGCGTAACAGGTTGCAGACCCGGGCGAGGATGACGGCGCGTCCGAAATAACCCCCCTCTCGCCGGGTGGGGGCTCGCTCCCCGCAGTAACGATCCGGTGGAGGCATTAAAAGCGATCCTTTACATGGCGACCGAATCGAAGCTCGGGAGCCTTGTTAACAGCTACTTTGGGCGGTGGCGCGAGAAACCGTGCTTACGACTCGCTGTTACCGCCGCTCACCGCTGACACGTTGCCCGAGTCGACCCCCCGACGCACAGCGCCGTGTCCCACCGTGGAACCCAGCCAAAACCCCCAAGGACAGGTGCCATTGACGCTGAGGGTTTTTTCCAGGGGTGTAGAAAATGCTCCATCACGCGCGGCACCCAGGCGTATGAAAAGGTAGACGGGCCCTCACAAATGGACGTATTTCTACCAAACAGACCTATGTAGAGGTGAGAAATATGGGGTGTGCTCGTCGAAGCTGCATAAGAAGCAATGTATAAGTGGGCGTGATTCCTTTTGAAGAATTGGAAAAGCGGGATTTTACATTCTATCAAACAGACCTATGTGCCAACTGAATGCGAGATTCATGAGCCGCGGGCATGGCAAGATAGCGTTGTGGACAGGGCTCATGAGTTAAAGACTCCCTCCAACGAGCTCCCCGTTGTGCCGGCGCTCCTTCGTTGCCGCTGACGTCACTGGCATTTTATTATTCCCATTCACTCTTACGGCCAGAGAACTAACGAGCACACCCCATATTTCTCACTTGCACATAGGTCTGTTTGGTAGAAATACGTCCAAATGGACGTGTTTCTGCCAAACGTAACTAGAGTACTTATATAGCGAGAGTATGGACAGATCGCTTCATGGAGGGCTTAGGGCCCAAAAGTGCAGTTATTCTTCTAACCAACTTTTAACACACAATATTATACTGCCACTCTGCAGTCTGCAGATTCCAATTCTAACCAAGATGGCCAAGAATGTACATAAATGAGCGTTCTTCCGCAAAAATGAGTAAATTTATGCAAAAGCTAAGTCAAATACGTGCTTTATGAACGATGGTTCGTAATAATTGTGCCAGTAAATCGCTCTGGATAATTGAAATTCATAGGTTGGCTGCATTTCTGGGCCCTAACTTTGTTCGCGGAGGCATCGGTGAAGGCCTGATGGATTTTTGGAGTTTCACATGGAACTATTGACGAGTGGGGAAGATAGGGTATGCTTGTTAAAGCTGCACGAGAAACAAGGTGAAAGTGGGCATGATTCCCTTTCGAGAAATTGATTATTTTGGTAGAAATACGTCCATATAGTACTACTGGCAAGTCCGGAAATCATACTTTGCCGGGGGAAAAAATAAGAATGGGGTTTCCATGGTCGTTTTTATGTTAGAAGGAAACTGTGCTGCAGGTAAATATTACGTGCAAAGTTCCTTTCATCATAAAGAAGTCCACATCTGAAACTAGGTGCACCAATTGTGCGCCGCGGCAGAATTTCAAACGCTCGCAGCGGAAATTTGGCGTCCGGGTCACTTGCTGTTGCTGTTACCGAACCCGCGTTTCGTTTCGCGAGCTTTTACGATTTCCACCCACTCTGCATCCGGGGCAGCCGTGCGTCTCAAATCGTTCGAAAAATGGAGGTCGGGGTGGTTGGGGGGCTAGGAGGGCACGGGTGAAGGGGGGGGGGGGATTGATCGGTCGGCCAACCTGTTGGTGTAATCGATGGATGCATTTAGCACCGTGTTGTTGGTTTCGAGGGTTTTCCTCGAAACATTCAGAGAAACTTCATCGCTTTGTTAAACTTTAATGGCCGCGTGGATAAAATGTGAATCAAAGCACTTCGTTACGTATATCCTCCTCCGAATTGGAAGCAGAGCCTGCTTCAAGGAAGCTCGTCCAGTCTTTTGGCATCATTTTTACGTGTGAGCTCGTGTTGCCTACACCGAAAATTGTAGGCTAATTGCCAATGCGTTTCAACTCTCAACGTTCACTGGAAAAAAAACACATTAGATCTAGAGTCCAGACTCTTGAAAACATCGACGAGAAAAAATACTCTTGATTCAATCGGATTTTTGCTGAAATCAAGAACCAATCCTCTTAATTTGAGCGGATTTCCTTTTGATTTAAGCTTAAATCTGATTGAATCAAGAGTCCGTCTTCTTGTCAATGTTTTCAAGAGTCTGGACTCTAGATCCAATGTGTTTGTTTTTTCCAGTGTTCGGTAGGTGATATTTGGACCGCGTTAAACAGAAAGGAACCAAGCCACATCAGCTATCGCCAAATTTAATCGGGCAATTTAATTTTTTACATGTGGTTGTGCGGATTTTCGTACAAATTTCAGTGAAATTCCTCCATGGTACGAAGCAAATTCCTTAAAATTGTCAAAATAATCCGAACAAACGTTCTCTCGTAAAAAATTTAACTGCCCAGTTAAATTTGGCAATAGCTGATATGGCTTGGCTTTCTGTTAAACTCGGTCCATTTATGGTGATACCATTATTCGGCCACACGGGAGTTCGTCTTGCCTACTCGTAACATTGAAGGCTAACTGACTTGGCGTTAAAGTAAACTCCTCCCAACGGGTAAAAAGCTATTTTTTGCGCGTACTCGGTACTCCGAGTGGACAAGCCATTTCGCTATGATAGCGCTATTTCACCATGTGGGAGTCCGTGTTGCGTGTTGCCTACGGACGGTTAAAGTGCGAAATCACCTATCTCCATTACGGTGTTTCACAATTATTTTCGCTCTTGTTTATTTTTTCGAGGAGGTACAAGCCAGCTTTATAGTTTGCAATTTTTAAAACATATTCTGCTAACAGAAAAGAAAATTCAAGGAAGTTTACAAGAAATTACATATCGACGTTGAAACTACCAGAGCACGTATCTTGTTTGCGATTTTTCAAAAATTCCGCTCCCGTTTTATTGTTTTGAAGGAGAACTAATCTATATCATCCCTTGAAATTTTAAGAGAGTTTTCTTCGCACAGAGAAGAAAAACGCGAAAGTTTTCAAGAACTAACGTCGCGTAGTATTCCATTGAAAAATAAAGTATGACAGGAAGTTTTGCAACGTTGCAAATGGAGATAAGTGGTTTCGCACATCAGCCATCAATGTGTGTCACTATTTAGTCAATTTTTTTTTTAATTTGACAAGTTGATTTTCGAATTAAACCCTGCTCTTCCACCCCAGCCGAAGAGCTTTAACCATCAACTTCAACATCCTCCTTCTCGCTTTTTATAAATCGTTTAAATTATTCATTCATTTATTTAATTTTTGTCGGTTCAATTAAAAAGGAATTTAGGACGGCTGGAAGGTTCCCGTTGACAGCGCCCTCTGTTGGGACTGTGTGAAATGCAGTCACCCGCCCTTACCAATTAAACCCTGGATTTACAAGATAATGCCTCTCGGTACACAAGGGATAGAGTTCTGATTGGACACGCCGCTGTCAAGTTTCACTCTGGAAGCTCTCAAAGTTCTCCCGATGTCAGTGGTGAGACGTAAATGATCGATTATCAATATTTCCCCATTTAAGGCTATAGAAAATAATCGATTATTAAGGTGTTCGTAACGAACACCCTGTTTATCGATCCTTTTACGTAGGCTTAAATGGCAGAATCGATATATAGCAAAGCACTCCACGTCACTCCGCGATGTCTATATAGATTTATGAACAGAGTACAATTTTTCATCAAGAATACTTTAAAATTCCTAATAGGCACTTCATGCGTCAAATGTCTTCAATCGGTCACTTCACTTCACTTGTGGGGAAAAATTCGGGAGTTTTTTCTCTCTTTTCTAGCCGAGGTTTTTAAGGGTAATTTCAGGCGCTCTACTAAGAGAGTCCTTATTTTGTAGGTTTTCTTGTTGAGGGGCCAAAATCAACTGCCGTAAAAACTCACCTCACTGTGAAAAATGAAAAATTGGAATAAAATCTGGATGAAAAATTTCATCCAGCATTTCTGATTCTACCGATTTTAAAGAACGCGGCAAAATGATCAATATCGCACCAATCCATTTATTCTGCACGGAACCATCGAATATCGAAGGAGATGGCCGTTTAATTCATCTATTCCACATCGGTGACGCGGCGTATTTTGCGAAAAATCGATTGATCCATCGCTTAAACCTACGGAGAAGGGTCGATTAACAGAGTGTTGCGACGAACGCCTTAATAATCGATTCTTTACCACAGCTTTAAATGGGGAGATATCGATAGTCGAACATCGATATCCGGTGGCCGCGGCACTGTTCCACATGTTTATCGTACGAATTGGCATGGAGGGAAGCAAATGAAGAGGAGCGGGGGGCGGGGGAGTTTAAATCACGTCATAATGTATTCGTGTCATGTCGTGGCGTCACTCAATTCCTGTAGCGGCGATACCAATGCTTTACTCTCAGCCAGGGGGGCTCCCGACTCTCCCGTCCTCCCCCAGTGCCACCCCCGTCACCGCCCTGAGCTCCTTCCAGCTTTGTCCCGTCTCCTATCTCCATGTCCCTGTTTTCGGGGATTTTATGAGCCCTCAATATCCCTTGTCCGCAATGCTGGGGCTTTCAGTCTCCTCACCGATGTAATATCGAGCTCCACGAGCAGTGGCGCGGCGTGCTTTGCGATGTATCGATCGATCGGCCATTTAAACCTTTGGAAAATTATCGATAAGAAGGGTGTTCGCCACGAACACCTTAATAATCGATTCTTTACCACAGCTTCATATTGGGAAATAACGTTAATAGATCATTCACGCACGGGATGTTAATCAACCTTACGTCCTATCCTTGAAGCGTTCTTAGTAGCTAACCTATACAAAACAACGTTCAAATTAGTCATGTTACTCTTTCCCTGTGGCCTGATTCATTTTGTAGGATAATTTTTCATCAGTCTTTATCAAAATCTTGCACAGTCAGGAGTTTTGCTTCGATTAACGGACGTTTTTCTGCCAAACGGAACTATGTGCATTATGATGTGATCCCTGTTAAGCATATACTCTTATGGGTCTCAGGGCTCATGTCTTAATGTACTTAGTTTCGTTTGACAGAAATACGTTCAAACGAGGAAGAAGCAAGCAAGGATTTGTAGGTTTTATGGATGAGCCAAAAATATTGTGGTCCTTTATTGCAAAATGTGGTCCATTTAAGCTTAGGGTCGTATGTTTAGTTATTTTTTAAATAGCTCATTTCTTTGAGAGGCCTCAACGTTTGCATTGTGATTAAGAGAGGCTCAAAGCGATCTGTTACACATCATAATAAAAAAATGACATTTTGTAACCCTCGTGTAAAATTCAGAAGTAAAACTTTGGAAGGAGATCCTCCCACGGGTTTACATTGATTACCATTTATTACCATTGCAGCAAAAAGTACAACATATGGAAGTTAGAATTTTTTGAACTCTTAAAGGTATAGGTGCGAACCTAGGTTAAAATTTACAAAACTTGCAGTATATGCGTTCCTCCACATGTTGTGCTTTTTGCAATAGTAAATCGTTGTAATGCATCGTAAAATGCTAATCTCCCGAGTTATACTACTGAATTTTACTCGAGATTTGCAAAAATTGTCCTTTTTATGGTTTTATGTTAAGGCCCTCTATTAACTTCTCTCAATCATAATGGAATCCCCATTTAGTATGACTGATAACGGGATTACATTTTGCAATAAGGAACCACTATTTCTGGCCCATTTTAGAAACAACATACATGCCATTGGTTTCCCTATGCAGATATGTGCTTTTATGGGAGAGCTAGCTGATAGTGGTTCCTTATTGCAAAATGCAATCCAACGAATCCCCATGGTGACGTCACAACTAACACCGTCTATTTCGGAGCAAACCGGCAACCACACGTGATCCTGCAAGAGCGCAGCACTATCGCTCTCGCCTATCTTCAAATATGTTGCCGGATTTATGGCCCGTTGCGGGTTTTTTACGACCTGACCGGGATATTTGCTCCTCGATCGGGGCGACGTTGCCGCATTTCGCGAGGAAGCGTCCGAGGCATCGTTGCGGAGGTGACGTGGGTCGTGACGTCTGGTGGCGACGCCGCGACCCCGGAACCCCCTCCTCGGACACGTGTCCTCTAATCCGCACAAATATGACACAAGAACAATAAGTCCCCACTCGCCCTTAACTCTTGGCTCTCGCGTTTATGTGTTCGATGCTCCGCCACTAAACTGCTCCGCTTCAATTTCTCCGTGATCGTTGTCGGATTTCGCCGCGCGTCAGGGTTGCAAGCGCCACGGAAATAGATCATTACACAAGGTCCAAATGCAACCATTCAGCGGGCTGATTGCTGAATGTGATAGACAAAGCTATAGATAAAAGACACAGGAGTATGGAGCTATCCTATGGGTTGAAATGGGTGGTTCATATAGATAAAAGGAGAAAATGATCGGCTAACCACAGGGTCTCTCGTGGGTTGGTGTTAGTTGGTATATTGGACTGCATTTTGCAATTCGGAACTATAAATTCTGGCCCGGACTAAAAACAACGTATGTGCCATTAGTTTCCTTATGCACATAAGTGTTTTTTAAGATGGGCCAAACTTTATAGTTCCGAATGGACCACTAGACAAGGTACAAATTTAAGCGATCTGATACATGTTTCTTAACCAGAATTTCACGTAGAAAACGATTCACACAACGAAATTACGGAACCAACTCCTAACGAAGATATAACGTTTTTATTTCACATTGGTTACGAGGAATTTGAACTGCCACTCACAAGAAACTCAAACTCTACGTGAGTCAAATCGCCCGCTACAAGGTTTCAGCAGCTTATCAATCGAGCAATGTTCATTTCCCACATGTGTTGTTCAAACTATTAGCAATTGCCATAACTGAGCCAAAGCGTCAAGATTGAGGTTGCCAGATTTTTATATCGCAGAGACTGTCATGATAACGTTTAGCGCGCGATGTGAATCACGTAGAGCATTGAGTTTTCATGAGCGGGTGGTTTGAATTCACGCATCAAGAATCATTAAAATATCTTCGTAAGGAGTTAATTTCGGTAAAGCTGAAAATGAGAATTTCCTGACAATTTCCTTTCCATTGGCATTTGGTACTCAAAAGACTAAAATTCTGTTTCAAAAGATCCGTTCTCTCCAGATTTCTGAATTTAACTTTTGCAGCGATGTTTATGGTTTTGAACGCTATCGAAATCGATTCAATCTCACCGTTTGAATGATCGAATACGGAGTCTATACTCGAATTCAATTGCGCTCTACAACAGTTTTGGCAGACTTCTCAAAACGGCAGTATTTCCTTCCCTATGCCCTGCATTTTCCATAGTGTAAGCAATTTGCAATAGTTGAGCCGAAGCACCGAGATGGTGGTTGTTATATTTTCATGCTGCAGGTGCTTCAGACTGTCAAGGTAGAAACTTAATGTGCCTTTTAATTGAAGATTATGGTTTTTTTTCTTAAGCGGGAAGTTTAAAATGATTCCTCACAATACGTTAATATTTTTGATAGGAATGACACTCAGCAAGTTTTTTTTTTTTTTTTTTTTTTTTTTTTTTTTTTTTTTTTTTTTTTTTGTGTCCAAATCGTGTTCTACTTTAAATTTTGATGTGAGAATTTACTTAGATGAACAAGAAACAATTCCGCTGGACTGTCAAAATTATTTAACGACTTTGCTTCATTTTACAGTACAAAATACGCAAGCTGATCTTTTTGGTTTTTTTCTAATTCCGCATGCTGGCGCTGTAATGATGTTGTAAAGTATACAAAAGCTGCAATGCGAAAAAAGAGTCTAAGGCACCATCCAAAGAGTAGCACGAACAATGAAGCATTTAAACCGACTTTCGATCAAACCCAGATAATAAACTCTCTCACGAGCTCTGGAGCCGAGTAGATCAGGAACACAAAACGCCTTCAATTCGTAGGATATACTCTACGCGCTCTCCGGAGCGCGAATAGTCGTATCATAGGTTTGGAAGCTATACGCTCACGAAGCAGCCGCTTGAATCTGGAATCTTGTCGCTTCATCTTCGCGAATATAATTGATTCCGTCGACCACTTTATAAAAGGCACGATCAAACCATCTTTTCTTTTATTTCCGATGTTTTTATTACAATTTACTGTATTTAATTTTAATCATAATTGTCAACTTAATTTAAACTGAGGGTTGTTCAAAAACCCACAACCTCAATTCTTCTAAGATTTGTTTTTATTCATCCGATTCAACGCTTATTATTTATACTATCTTATTTCTAAAGGAAAGACGAATTTATAGCCTGCCGTTAATTTTCTTAATGGGAAATGAAATTCGAACTATAGGATTTGATAGAAAAACGGTCGAAATGGGAGTTTCTGAGAGAAGGAAGATTATGTATTTTTGAAATACAAGATTCAATATTTTATCAACTTTATCCATAGTTGAGTATAGAAAATAAAGTAAAATAGCCATGTAGTTTGAAAATATTAAAATTTAACAGTCATTTAGTTGCGATTTATGTTTAAATGAAAATAAACTGAGAATAAATCATTTTCAATACTTGGCGTAAAGAAGAAGATCTACATAATTGATGTGCCTCCACATCAACACTACTGTGCTATGTACGGTCTCAGACTTAGACTTTGCACGTTGCTAAATTCCTCCGTTCAATATACGAATTACTTGGAAACTCTGTGAATTTATCTCATTGGAATACTACGTAAGATTTTAACCTGATTTTCCATCAAAAAAATAAAAAAATTCTGGTAGTTAGGCACCGTCTGCAGGCTGATTGTTGATTTTGATGGACAAAGCGACAAAAAATAAAAACAAAGAGGGAATGTAGCGATCCCGTTGGAAACGGGATGCAGGTGTTTGCAATGGACAAGTAAAACACGAGCTATCAATAACCCACGAAATACCCTATGGTTAGTCTATCGTTTTCTCCCTTAGTCTATGTATAACTACCGCCCGTTACGACCAAAATGATCGTTCCATTTTCTCTTTGATTTCTTTGTCTATCGCATTGTCTATAAAATAATCAGTCCGCTGATGTAGTCAGACTTCTCCCGGTTAAATCCGTCCAAATATCCAAAACCTCCCTTCGACATAAGTCCTTTATCGGAGGAGATCTCCCAACGCTCTCCCACTCTTAAGACGTTCTTTCCTAGAACGTCAAAACACGGAGCTGACAATGGAGTACCCAGTAATGGAGTCAGCGATAAAAAACACGGCTCATTGTTGTTATACGGCACGCATCCGAGCATTTAACGTAGAGGACCCAAGAAATTAGACAAAAAGCCCCGAGCGAGAAATAGAGGGGCGAGCTGCGCGGCTCGGTCCCCGACGCGTACGGCCGAACACAAGTTTTCGAAAACCACTCGAAGCCTCATCCACGAAAAGAGAGAAAGAATTTCCCGGGCGATTCTTGAAAACGGCAGATGCTCGATAGTGGCGGTGGCGCTGAGGCGAGGGGAGGGGGGAAAGCAATTTAATTTCGGGCTCCGTAATTCATATCAACAGGGTTGCCGGATGTGGCGGGATCGAGGTCGCGGAAAGCGGGTGATGCGCTAGATTTGGCGACACCGCGTATCCCTCCGACGGAATGAATTAAGTTGCCAGGCCAGCGTACGCGGCTTCATGTCGGGCCGGGGCATCGATGATTGGTTCGCATCAGTTATACATCAAAACCGAGATGAATGGCCCCCCGCGCCCCCTCCCCCCCCCCGCGCCCCTCCCCCCGACGGGCGGGACAGGGCCCAGACTCCTTCGCAGACGAGTGAGAGACGCCGTTTTGTCCACGAAAAAATTGATTTCCTGTTTGGCCCGGCTCCTCTGTAGGCCTCATAGTCTTCACAATACTGTCGTGCTAAAGAAGAACCTTAGAAAAGGACCTTAATTTGTCCCCCTATATTCCTATATACCTACCCCAGTTTCCCTAAAAAACAAGCCCTTGACAAAAATTTCCTCCAGCGCGCCTTCGATCTGTACGATACTTCACGCCTAACAGAGAAGTTAGTTTAGTTGCTTAACCCAACGTACCCAACTCCGAGAAGTTGATACTTCCTATGAAGTGAAAACCAAGTCCATGGAAGAATGAAAAGCCGATGTGGATGTGAGAGTTGGTTCTTATGTATTCTATTAGCGCCGAGTCCGAAAAGGACCTTAATTTGTCCCCCTATATTCCTATATACCTACCCCAGTTTCCCTAAAAAACAAGCCCTTGACAAAAATTTCCTCCAGCGCGGCTTCGATCTGTACGATACTTCACGCCTTACAGAAAAGTTAGTTTAGTTGCATAACCCAACGTACCCAACTCCGAGAAATTGATACTTCCTATGACGTGAAAACCAACTTTTTCGGATTTAGCAGCAACAATCGTGTCTCGCATGCTGCCGTGCTAAGGAAAAATGTCGTATGAGCCTTCAGACGTTGCCATGTTTCCTTCGATAGAAATGGAATGTACTGGGAAAATTGTGACTAATTTTCTTCAAAATTTTCTGACAATTTCGAACGTAACTTATTCTAAAATGTCTAAAAATCTCAAGGAAAAATCTGCATACTTTTTCTACAAAATCATGTTTTACCCGGGGAAATTTGGCAACTTTCGAATGTTCATACGGCGTTCTTCCTCAGCACGGCAGAATAGTACGCGGTGCTCTTATAAAGGGGCTTGGAGGACAAGACGCATAAGTGCAGTTTTTGAACAAATTGAGATGTTAATGATTTCAAGTGGAACTAGGCGTCATGAATATTCTGTAAAAAATTAGCCGCCAAATTCCAGTTTTTAAGCATTGAATAGTCAGTTCGAACTTTCTTTCCGCCTTAAGGACCCATGTAATTTTGAAATGTTAAACACGTATTTCTCGAAAAAGCGGAAACTGCGCGCACGCGCTTTGTCCTCCGCTAGCCCCTCCAATGGTGGAGACGATGAAGCTCTAAGTGCCACCGAAAAAAGGCACCGAAGCAGTGTTTGATCTAAACCCACTGGCGTCATTGCGCGAATTAGCCTAAAAAATTGACAAAAGTGCCCAAAATATCGTCGTTTCTCACACGAAAGAAAGTAACTGCATTCCAAAGTTGCCAGACTTTCCTGCCAAATTCCAATATCACCAGGAAAAGGTCAAGAATTTCTAACTGAAAATCTCATCAATTTTCTCTTCCCTATCCCATATATACAAAAACCAGACTTTTCGACAAAAATCGTGCAGGTTTATTCCCGTGAAAAATTGAATTGTCCGAGTCAGTTTTGCAACCTTGGAATGGAGGTACGTTCTTTCGTGCGGGAAACGGCCGAAATGAGGGCTCTGCGCCAACGTGACCCAATTCCTAAAAATCCTTTTTTGTTCAAAATTCAAATTCTAAAGTACTTTTTTATTTTTTGTTCACAGGTAAAGATATGAATGTTCATGCAGCATATTTTATCCGATGAGTAAGTTGTAAATCTCTGCTCTCTTTTTATTTATATTTTCTTACGCGTGTTTTTCTCATAGTCTACAAGAGCCGCTCATTTAAACCAATAGGTCAGTTGCGTTGGTCGTAGAATCGTGTTTTGACGTTTGACTCTTGTAGTTTGGGAAAATTGTAAGATCATTTTGCAATTTGGAACTATATATTCTAGCCCGGTTTAAAAACAACGTATGTGCCTTTAGTTTCCCTGTGCACGTAAGTGTTTTTCCAGAGGAGCCAGAATTTATAGTTCCAAATTGCAAAATGCAGTCCAATTCTCGGTTATTATTGAACGTAGAAAGTTGCCGTTTGGACAGATCTTCATACTCTCAGCTGATCGACCAGAATCAAGCATCAAAATACAATTCTGAGACCAGTGCAATTGGATCGGTCCGTTTCCCGTGGACGTCTTCGTCTATGGGATCGTCCGTCGATTTCAATAATCAGGATCTCAATCGCCGGCTTCCACCCTCTTAATTTACCAGGCTTCGGAATTCGGCGACTCCAGCTGTCGGCACGTTCGGCGGTTCCGGGCCTGGGGCGTCGCGACGCGGTGCGACGGCATTCGGCGTCTCGTCACGCGAGCAATAAACGCGGACACGAAGCACCACCCACCGCGGTCTCGAGACGCGGGGCGGTGGGCGGGGGGTGGGGGGCGCCGGACGGGGGTGGCGAAGGGGGCGAAAAACATCTGCGGCAATAAAGTGCAGATAAGGGACAACCGCACGGCGGTGAGACCTCGCCGCCAGATTGCGCTCGCTCCCGCTAATAACGACTCCCGCACGGGGAGAAAAAACTTCGATTCTTCTATCATTCCAAGGCGAAAGTACGTAACTTCATTTCAACTCGAGTACCTATGTAGGGAGAGCAGTGGCGAGGCGCGTGTTATCGAATATCGATATTTCCCCCCATTTGAAGGTACGGTAAAGAATCGATTACTAAGGTGTTCACTGCGAACACTCTGTTTATCGATCCTTTTCCATAGGTTTAAATGGCAGATCAATCGATAAGTCGCAAAGCACGCCACCATAGAATAAATAGACTACGTCAACAGAAGCGAAAGCTCCGTAAGAACCAATGTTAACATTTTTCTTCTCAGAGTCGGTACTTATTGAAACCAATTTCTAGGTTACCTGCAATTATATAAGTGGAAAAGCATTAAATTTTAAGCGAATTTACATTAATTCTCCGATTTAACGATAAATAAGTTAAAAGGAAACTCTTTCAATTCCTAAAAACGTATGTATCCGTTATTATTCGACCTCTCCAAAGCGTCGACCTACCGCAAACGTAAACAGTACTTATTGAAACAGCTTCCTTTCGTTATGCTTCGTTGACATGAAAATGGCGGTGGATTTCGCTTCTGTTTACGTTAGTCTCTTTATTCTATGACGCCACGCCACTGAGAATAGGGATATGTCCGTACCTTTAAGATAATGTCGTGAGGCCCGGATACAAGCTCAAATTTCCGTCAATTTCCGACCAAAATGATGACGAAAATGGCGGTCAAATTTTTGCAGGCCGCAAAAATTTGATGGTAGATGGTACGCACCAGTCACGATTACCACCGCTATTACATTGGCTTATTTTTCTTCGAAAAAATAAAATGATAGCGGACACTTTGGAACACCGCAATGGAGATACGTGGTTTCTCATTCTGGCCATCGATGTGGTAACTGGATTATGCAAATGCACTGAAAAAAAAACTCATGCCGTGGGAGCCGCAATTACGGGCTATACATATAGAGATACCGTCCGTTCCGGGCTCAAAGGCCAAAAATTCCGGCTGCTGGAGCCGTAGCTTCGGCCTCTGAACCCGGAGCAATCGAAGTTACGGCTCCAGCAGCCGGAATTTCCGGCCTTTGAGCCCGGAACGGACGGGAATAGCCCGTAATTTAGGCTCCCACGGCCGGAGTTTTTTTTTCAGTGTGACGTCATTGTGTTCTTGGCATTTAATCTGCGTTTGGCTATGCAGCTAGGTGGTTTTATGGATGGATCAAAAATAGTATTTCGTCATTGCTAAATGTAGTTCAGTGATTAGTATCGAAAATGTGGCAAGGGCGCTGGGGTGGGCACAAATTAAGTGACGACGTGACGGGGCGGGCGGTCGACGGGGGGGGGGGGTGGCGGCGAGGGCAGGGGCTGGTCTGCTCCGGACATCATCCGGCGATGAATCAAGGCAAAAAATTACATTTCATTTCCCGGCTGTCCTGCTGTCCCTGGCATCGGGTCCGCATCGGAATCCTGTCCAACGGGATCCCGGAATCGGTGCCCGGGACCTATCTCCGCCCGACAGAACCTAATTATAAGTGTTAAATCATACGCGCTTTAATTTTTATCGCGTCGCGAGCGGATGTTTAGCACCGCTCTCGAGCCCATCGTCCACCCAACTTTCCAGTGGAGGCTTCCGATAGCCCGCCGCCGCCGCACCTTCTTCCCGTTGGATGCGTCAAGTAAACCAGTCATATCCAAGCGCATAGGGCCTTTTCAACCCTACCGAATCTTTCATGACTTTACTTGAGAAGATTTGAAGAAAAACAAAAATGAAAAACCGGAAATAAGTCACTTATCTGCAATAGCCTAGGGATCTTAAAAATCACATGTCGCATAGAGACGCATTGGAGCATGGAAGAAGAGGAGAGTAAGGAAAACAGGAAGAATATGAAAAGGAGGAGGAAGAAAAAGTATAGTTAAAAGACTTGAGAAAAAGGAAAGGAAAGAACCTTTCTCTTCTTACTTTCCATAATTTTCTTTCTCTTTTCTCATCACCTTTCTTCTTCTGCCTCCTTTTCTTGTTCTTCTTGATCTTCCTCTTGTTTCTCTTCTTCTTCTCCTTCTTCTTCTTATTCCTTTTCTTCCTCTTCCTCTATTTTTTCTAATTCCCTATACGTGCGCATTTGACATACTGTACTCGATTTCTAATATATCACATAATTGTATATGTGTTAAAATTCACTTTGTATTAGTCAGAAATACTCGAGTCTGTCTTACCAGGGTTGAAAAAAGCTTGCCTACTAAGCCTTCAGATGACCAAGACTTTTTTTTACATGCTAAGTTTGCAGTCCCAAATACAAATGAAACGAACAGAAACATTACAACATGACAATACAGCAAGGCAAAGGACGGGCGTTGATAACGGCGCAGAGATACAACTATTCGTGCTTGACGGATGTCCGTGCTGCATCTACAAAATTGAAGGCGCGATGGCGCAAGGACTGATTTCGCAATGCTCCATTCCATGCCGCCGATGAGGCGTTGTTTTGAAGCGGGAGAAAAGTCGAAAAACGAGGCCCGAATGGGTCTCAACTATCTTCAGCGGTGTTGACACACGATTTTTGAACATTTTTTCATTACACATTTATATTTAATATATTTATTATAAGAATAATATAGTTTTATTACACGGAAAGAAAGATAGGTAGCATTTACCATACCCTGGTTAAAAAACGGCACAACCAAACAGTATGGTAACTTTCACCAACATTTTTGTAAAAATAAGGGAAAATCTTGTTACTTTCACGATAATTTTGATGGAAGTAACCGTACTCTCTGATTGTGTCAGTCATTATTAGCCAGAATATGGTAAATTCCATCCAATTTTTATTTCCGTGTATTATTTCAACTAATCCACAAGAATCAAACTTCAAAACACGATTCTGTGACCAGCGCAAAATTCTCCCGGCAATTTATTTTTACGCGGTGACCTTTCCGTAACGAAAACATCTTTTGCATGAAGCGGGCCTTGCACGAGCGAGTTTCCTGCGTGCATTATTCACTCCGACGAAGCCGTGGCGACCAGGGTCGGGGTCGAGTGAAAATTTTCAACGTAGACTCCATCGCCGAGGGCTCAAAAAAGGGGAAAAAAGCAATTTGGGTTTGTTTCCATTCTCGCGAACTAGACACAGGCGGGAACCGGCTGGCTGCGCCGCGCCGTGCCGAGCCGAGCTGGGCGGGAGCGGGTAAAAACACTAATCAAATATTCAAGAGAACCTATGCATTTGTACGGGAGGCATGCGGAATTGAGACATGATACGGTGTGGCGCATATGGCCCTCTCGAACCTCAACTCAACGCTGCATTCTACAGGGTTGCCACAGTCAGGGAATACCCGGAAATCTCAGGGAATTTTAAAAATTAAAGGAAAACCTACAATCGTCAGGGAAAATGGCGAAGAGACCCGTAGCGACGCACAGGCAACAAGGTAGAATCAGCGATGCCACCGAATCTAGAAAATGAAATTCCCTGATTCCCCTGACACATGTTGGTCAAATTTTTCCAATGGAGGGTGTGCCAGATGGTTAAAAAGGCATAGTTAGAAAACGTTAGGGTAGGGAAAAATTGTTGAGTCATCTTTATTTGCTTTTTTGAATGGGTTTGACGGTTCAAACCACAAATTTTCCCCGAAAACTATTTCTAAGTATGCCTTTTTAACCATCTGGCATACCCTCAATTAATTGTCAGGGGATTTGACCAAAATGTGTCAGGAAAGTCAGGGAATTTCATTTTCTAGATTCGGTGGCAACACTGTTCTATCATGTTGTCTGTGCGCAGCCACGGGTCTATCCGGGCTTGACGGGGAACATGACATTCCTCCAATGGCGTGGCGTGCTTTGCGATATATCGAAAGAGTGACTTATTTTTTGAAATAGTAAAACCTGCACTTATCCCACTAGTCCTCCAAGCGAAATGACCTATATAGGGAGAGTGCAGACGTGTCAAGTGCCCTTCTAACACAAAAAATGTCACTGTCAATCTTCAGATTCCAATATCGAACCAAAATGGTCAAGCATGTTCATAAATGAGCATTCTTCCGGCAAAATAAGTAAATTTATGCAAAAACTCTGCTAAATGTGCTTTAGAAACGATGGGTCGTAACAAATTTAATAATATATCACTTTGGATAAGTTGAATTCATATCATTTCTCCTCTTTTGGGCCCTAAAAGCTCCATCACCTAACCTCAATATTACCGACATGTCTGAACTCTCTCTACATAGGGACGGATTTATGATATAAGGAACTATGTGCATAGGGATTGCGTGTGACATAGTTCCTTTTAGCATAAATACGTCCATAGGTACTCAACTCATCGAGCACATAGACTCATAATAGGAGTGGAGGAGCTGGAGCCACTTTTAAGCATTTTCCGTGCAGGCACCGAACTCCCTGGCTTCTGGTGTCCACTGGTATTGGTGATTGATGAGACAAACCGGGACAGAAGTTCCCAAAGAGGTTCGGAACTTCAAGGTGATTCGATGGATGCCATATTTTTTGTCAAAACTACATGCGATGTACTGCATCGATTGGCTCCATTTTTTCAGCTACTCGTCATTTTTTTCGAATTTTGAAATCACAATTCTATTTTGAGGAGACTAAAGAATCCACTCGCCAATTTTGACAAACAAATCAACGTAATGAAGGCAGGGGTTTTTTCCGAGGAAAAATATCGCATTCGATACTGATATCGAAACTGCACTCGAATGCAATATTTTTCCTCTGAGAAACCCACGCCTTTATTACGTTGAATTTGTTTGTCAAAATTGGTAAGTGGATTCTTTAGTCCCCTGGCAATGGAATCGCGATCTCAAAATTCGGGAAAAATGACGAGTAGTTGAAAAAATGGAACCAATCGATGCAATATATCGCATGTAGTTTTGACAGAAAATAAGGCATTCATCGAATCACGTTAAAGTTCCGAACCTCTTTGGGAACTTCTGTCCCGGTTTGTCTCATCAGTCACCAATACCAGTGGACACCAGAAGCCAGGGAATACGGAAACTGCATGGAAATTACTTAAAAGTGGCTCCAGCTCCTCCACTTCTATTATGACTCTATGTACTCGATGAGTTGAGTACCTATGGACGTATTTATGCTAAAAGGAACTATTTCGCACGCAATCCCTATGTACATAGTTCCTTTTAACATAATAATCCGTCCCTATGTAGGGAGAGTTCGGACATGTCGGTAATATTGGGTAGGATGAGCTTTAGGCAAAAGGGAAATGAGGTGATGATGGAGCTTAAGTAAAATTCGCTTCATATGATACGGGGATCCTGAAATACCGGCAACGGGGCAATCAGGGGTCGGCGGACAGGGGCGGCTGGGGCGTCGCGCGGTGCGGCGGAGGTGGACGTTGGAGGGCAGCGAGCGTGAAACAGGATTTAATCGGGGCAAAAGTCAAAATAAACTCGGTGGCGGTGGCGGTGCGGCCGAGTGCGAGGCGGGTCCGAGCCCCGGCTCCCAAGTTAAAAGACATGCGAGAGCGTTAATTTAAACTAATGCAAATCAAATGCGGGCCCGAGCCCCACACAGGGAATTTTAGGGGATTTCCCTCATGAAATTTCCACTCAGGGGGGTCGCGCCCATGACTATTCATAAAATGAAAGTCAGCTGCCGAGATATGATCGCCCCGCGAGTCCGGCTCTTTGTCGCGACGTCTCCCGCTCCAGCTCTCGATCCTAAGGAAAAACGACTCATGAGCCTTCAGACGTTGCCACTTTTCCTTAGGGAAATCGCGAATTTCGGGAAAATTTGTACACGTATCTCTCAAAAATTTTCAGCGAATTTTGCCCGCACTTTGACCTAATGTGTCTGTAAATTTCAAGGGAAAATATCTATTGCTTTCATGAATAATAAATATTTTTTAAGAGAAAATTTGGCAACATTTGAATATTCATACGAGGTTCTTCCTCAGCATGGCGGAGCTCCTGCTTCTCCTCCACCCAAGGGTGAAACGCATGTCGCCGAGCAGAATGGACCTAATCGTAAAAAGGGTTTTAAAAAACAACGTATAGACCGAAAGATACTTCCAGTAGATACGCGTTTTGAGAACTTATTTCCTCAGTGCGTCCCTCAGTTGTGACGGTTTGTGTTTCTGCTCCTCCACATCTCGCTGGTGAAACGCACGTAACTATCACCTATACCTAGGAAGAGGTTTGAAAGAAAAACGCATATTACGATAGAATGTTCCAGTATATACGCGTTTTAAAACTTATTTCTTTCGTCCAGCTCTCTATATGCATTGTGACGTTTGTCCAGACTATCTCCTGCTCCTTCTCTGCTGAAAAGGATTCTGAAAAAAAAGTAAAATAACGTATGGGCCGAAATAATTTTACAGAAGATATGCGTTTTGAGCACTTTTCCTCCCGAGTTATC
Organism: Bemisia tabaci; assembly: GCF_918797505.1. Lineage (NCBI taxonomy): Eukaryota > Metazoa > Arthropoda > Insecta > Hemiptera > Aleyrodidae > Bemisia > Bemisia tabaci. The sequence goes on from NC_092794.1 coordinate 7,007,556, forward strand.
CACAAGGAACAGTATCCCGTTCGCAACAGGAATCGTGTGAATTAGAGTACCTATGACGGGAGAGTACGGACATGTCGAATTATGGAGCTCTCCTAAAAGAACAGCCAACCTTTGAAAACGAAAAATGTCACTGACAATCTTCAGATTCCAATATCAAACCAAAATGACCAAGAATGTTCATAAATGAGCGTTCTATCGCAAAGAGGACTAAGTTTATGCAAAAACTAAGTTAAATACTCGCTTTACCAACGACGGATGGTAACAATTGTAATAAGAAATCACGCTGTATTATTTGAATTCATAGATTGGCTGCCCTTTTGGGCCGTAAGAGCTCCATCACCGAACCTCAAAATTACCGACAAGTCCGTACTTTCTCTATATGGGTACTCTAATGTGAATACCAGACTATGTTTTCAGGAGAACTGCCCCAGAATAAAAAGGAGGAACTTCGGCGACCCTGCGTGATTTCTCCCCTCTCAGTTTCGACCTTCCCCAAGCGCGCTTTTTCTAAGTGCCCTTTTCTTGGCAACGCTTCTCGTTGAATTAAATTGTTGAACCCGCGCGAAAAGCCACTGATTATTTAAAAGTGAGTGTCGATCGTTCTTTTCCGCGAGGGAGTGCCAAGTTTGAACTTACAACACCGATAGAAACTTAATTCGAGGAACTAAACGGCTTAAGGGTACAATTGTGCAAATCCAAGCGCTCGCTAATACGGTTGTAAGGAATGGGATTCGTTCACAGCTCGGCGCAAGAACTTGGCCTCGGTTGAATTTTAAGTATATTTCGGCGTCGAGGCTTGAGATCAAGCGTTTTACGGTTTCAAGTTTTTCATAACGCGCTTCGCAAATCGCAGTTTCGCAGACGTAGACATTGAAAACTGATCTTTTTTTCAGGTCAGCACATTTTCCGGTCCATTTTATCCGCATAAACATGGAGACTTATTTAAAATGCTGTTGTTTTTTTTGGCTTAACCGATCTTGGAATTCATCGGTCCCTGAATTTGTTTAATGGTATTTTTTGTGTATGTCAAGCTTGGTACGTGTGTTGGAAAAGTGCGGAAATTCCGCATGACGGTCCGGAATTTTTTCCTTCATACCACGCGAACCACGCGTGTTTTTAGTAAAGCATGGAAAGTATGCAATTGTAGTATGAAGTATGCACGCGTTGACTCTTAAAGTAGTATTTGTCTGCAAGATCAGAATTGTGCAGTCAATTAATCTTCAAGACATGCACCAATGAAATTGACCGCGTTTAACAGAAAGGAACCAAGCCATATCAGCTATTGCCAATTTTAACCGGGCAATTTCATTTTTTTCGAGCAAAATTTGTGCGGATTTCTTTGAAAATTTTAAGGAATTTGCCTCGCACTGTGGAGAAAATTCACTGAAATTTGCACGAAAATCCACACAACAGTTTTCATGTAAAAAATTAAAGTTGGCAACAGCTGATGTGGCTTGGTTCCTTTCTGCTTAACGTGGTCCAAATGTTGTGTTCACGTCATTTTTGTCGCAATTCGAGCGGGAATTTCAAATTTTCAGAATTTTTCGAATAAGGTCAAATGGCGGTACTTAATTTTTTGGGGATGTTTTGGAAAAGTACCGTAAGAGCAGCCTGCTTTTTGGCCAGCCTGTTTTAGTAGACACCACGAATGAATGAGAATGTGTCGGAACTTCTCTTTCGATAATCGTTGCGTAGACGGGATCCGGTAATAACTCAAAAATCAAAGTTCTACAAAATCTGACCGTGATCGATCTCTGCAGACCGGAGGATTTGAGGAGTCGAGGCGGCCCAGACTCGAGAATCCGGCGATTAAATTTTTATGTGCGCTCGATAGGCTTAAAGGCTCGGCGATAATACAAGTAAATCGGGTGCTGCGAGAAGCTTTTTGCTCAGAGTGCATGACTTACCGTGGCACGAAATTCTCGCTTTTAAGGAGAGAGCCAAGTCGAAGCAACAAACCCTCCCCCGCACCCTCCCCTCCCCTCCCTCCCCTCGGGACTGCATCCGTCTCGTCTTCATTCGTTCCATTATTAACCCTTAAAGGTGCAAAGGCAGCGGAACAGGGGGTCGCGGGGGTGGGGTTGGGGGTGGGGGAGGAATCGTGGTCGGGGGTGGAACACGGAACTCGAGAGAAGAAATACCTGTCTAGTCTTCATTCACTTAGTTACGTATTTTCTTTTAACCCCGACTTTCAGCTTTTTCATCCCTTCGCCTCCCGCGCCCGCCCCCTCCCCCCTCCCGTCCTGATCGCAGTCCCACCGCTCCACCTAAATTTGAATTATCTAGTTTCGTCGGGAGAAGGAAAAAAGTTATCTCCGCCCGCCGAACCGATTCTCAGTTCCGCGCTGGGCTTTATGAGTGGCCTGTTGCCGGATTCCCTCCGAAAATCCGGGGGAAATCGGAGGTTTTGGCCATCAGGCAACTCTGGAATAGAAAAATAGTTTATTGTGTGTGGTTTTTTTTAAAATTTTTTAGGTTTTTTTTTTTTTTTTTACCTACTTCAAATACCACACAAGCGGTAATCCTTGGAGGAATCAAGCGGGTTTAAGAGGAAAAAATCCGGGTAAAATCTATGAAACATTGGAGTCTGTTGCAAACGTTTACCATTGCAAAATAGCAGAGTCATATTTCTTATTTTCTTCTTTTTTTGAGGAAAATGACCTCTAATGACGATAGGAGTATCGCGAAAGTTTGGAATTGACCCTTAAATTCTGATTTTGTGGAAGAAATGTGCGAGTTTTAGAGCCTCCCGACAAAAGTATACTACTCAAAGTTTTTTTAGCGCACGGTGGATCGAGTCAACAGGAGAGGTTGGAAAAATGGCATGTCCGACCTCTCAGCTTGACTCGCTCCACTGTGCAGTCAAACCGGTTTTACGACTCTACATGAAGCGAAAAATGGCAACCGTTGACTGACAATTCCTCAAATAAAATAAACAACAATATTGCTTCTACTTATTTTGACTTGATTTGAAGATAAATAGAGAACACACCCAAATTAATTAAAGTAATTAATGTATTTTAAGGTACAGCCACATAAATGCACTCTTCATGGGTGAAATCACACAAAAATCACGTTGGGTACGTCGAGAAAGTCTGAAATTCATTCTTTAGCGCTCAATCTGCATAGTTCGTAACAAGTTTCGTAACAAGTTCGAAACTGCACTCGTGTGCCTTCCCAAGTAGCATTTTTCAACGCGAAAATTGCGATATTTTGAAATGAAGTTGCCTTTTTTTACGATTTTTTTATGATCAAATCGAGAGGATCGTCAACATCTGAACGATTATCCTCAATCTTGTCGCAATTTTATCTCTATGTAATCGCGTTCGATACAATCGAAATTTCAGCTTAATTTATCGCAATTTTTTGCTCAGCAGTATTTCGATAAATCGCAGTCGATAAAATCGCAATTTTATTGCAAATTCGAGCGATAAAATGGCAATTTATGATCTGAGAATATTACAATAAAGTGACGTCGTTAATCGCGATACATCATTCGATCAAATCGTAACTTATCACGATTACTGCCACTTGGGCTGTCGTCCTAGCCTCTCAATGTAGGCACGTAACCCTAATACCTTTTCAAAGTAAAGACCTCGATATAATGGAGTTCCTTGAAATGATCCGTGATGTGAAATATGCGAAGCAAGATGCATCAGACTCAAAAAATGACTCGGGAGCTGAAAATGACTCCTTCAATGAAGACGATCTGGACGAAGAAATTTCCTTTCATGAACCACCCACCAGCCATCCTGAGAATACTATTGGCTCCAGTTCAGACTCCTTCAATGAAGACGATCTGGACGAAGAAATTTCCTTTCATGAACCACCCACCAGCCATCCTGAGAATACTATTGGCTCCAGTTCAGACTCCTTCAATGAAGACGATCTGGACGAAGAAATTTCCTTTCATGAACCACCCACCAGCCATCCTGAGAATACTATTGGCTCCAGTTCAGACGACTCTGACGATGGCATTTTCTTCCGGCGAGAGTATTTCCTTTCATGAACACCCACCAGCCATCCTGAGAATACTATTGGCTCCAGTTCAGACGACTCTGACGATGGCATTTTCTTCCGGCGATTCATTTTATCCAATTACAGCTAGCCTCGAGCTTAAAACATGCCTAGTTGGTTATAGAGTACCTTTATAGGGAGAGTATGGACAACTCGATATATGTAGCTCTTAGGACCCAAAAGAGCGACAACGTGAAAAACGAAAATCACTAGAAAAGTGCCGCTGCCAACCTATGCATTTGAAGGATTAATCAATCGGGCCGACAGCGCACTGTAAACAAGCGTTTCTAAGTATCAAGACTTTGAAACTAAGAAAATGTATACGAAATAAAAATTGTATACGCTCTTTTATAATTTTTGATCAGTCCACCTACTGTCGGAGTTTGAATTAGTACCACTGAATAATTTAAGTTCATAGGTTGGCTGCCTTTTTGGGTCCTGAAAGCTACACGACCTGATCAAACCTGACCTCCAAATGTTCGAGTTGTCCATACTCTCCCTATAAAGGTACTCTAGCTGGTTACACGAGAGCTGAGGAAGAATGCGGAGGCTCAGTTCGACAACACAGAGGGGTCTCCTTCTTTCACCGTCGGGAAATTCATTTGGCTGGCCGCGAGCATATTTGAGGAGACAATTTACCAGGTCGCGCGTCAAACAATTCCAATTATTCCACCAGCATCATCCGCAATAACGACGACGAATGCCTGACAAGCCGCACAGCGCCGCCACCGCTTCACGCTGCGCCGCCCCCGCCTCCGCCCTGCTGGGCAGACCACCCGCATAGCACGCCCGCGCCTACCACCTCGTGTCCTGCAAACCGCTCTACATCTGAAACGCACGCTCTTAAGGCTCCTCACTGAGTTTCCCCCGTTTTTTGCCGCTACCGTCGAGGTAGGAATTCTGCCGCTCCGAGGAAAAACGTAGTATGAACATTCGAAAGTTGCCAAGTCTCTCGCCATTAATTGTTCATTTTTGAGGGTAGTTATGAATATTTTTCCCTTCCAAATTTTTTGATATTTTCAGATAATGTAAATAAAATTGCGAATCAAAATATCTGAAAAATTGGCACGAAAATTTTCAGCAGAGCGATCGTGCACTAGAGTTCCTTCATCCTGAGAGTCAAGACAACCCCCCCCCCCCCCCATGGAGTCTTAAACGGAAAAAAAGATTACAGAAATTGAACGTTTTTCGTAATCATTGATCGACCCAATTCTCAAATTCCTTTCTCCGTTCCTTCTTTCATTCCGTTTGTTCCTTGCCAAACCCGTAATTCCCCAGTCCATTCCGCATTATAATCTTTGCAATCGATGAAAATGTAATCTTTATTCTCGTTTGTGACACAGGAGGCCTAAAATACGGGAACCAATCAGAAATGGATTCACATTGTCTTAACTCTCAGTATAAAGGGACTCTTCTTGCGTGTATGGCTGTACAATATACACTTCGATTCAACGTAGAAAGTTCCATCGTATGAATCGGTGCCACCGTCCCCAAAAAGCTGAGGATTTTCCCTCGACAAACTCCCTCGCCGATTGCCGCTCACAAAAATTATGAATTCAAGAAATCGCAAACATTCGCGCGACTTTCACCCCTTCAATAATCCGCCCTCTCCAGGCACCGGTATATTCAGGGATTTTCTCCACGTTTAAAGGACACGGTACCGATTGGTTTTAAACTGCCATCCACAGAACGTGTGCAGAATGGAAGTGTGTGAAACCCTCTAATTTTATACAAACACCCAACTCTTCGTCAACGTTGCCGAATGAAAGAGAAAAGAGTGCATTCTGCCGTGAGGAAATGCTCCATTGAGTGATGTTTACTCGTTGTGGTGCCTGCAAATAATTAGATAGGCAAAAAATTAACGTTTCGCCCCCGCAGATGGTGGAAGAAATGAAAGGAAATCCTGGATATTTATCACAGGTGTGCCCAGTGGTGTAGCGTGCTTCGCGATTTATCGATTTATGTGTATTTGAAACCTATTGAGTAGAATCGATAAACAAATTGCTCGCAACGAACACTTTAATAATCGATTCTTCACTGAAGCTTCAAATCGGGAAATATCGATAATCGATCGTTCACGTCTCACTCCTGCATCATGCTCGACTTCTTCTATTGACCCCCTCTATTCGACGTTGCCCTCACAAACGAGCGTAACTACACTTCAATGTTGCCAAATTTCCCCTCACAAATTTCATTTTTACCAGGAGAATCTTGGACATTTCTAATTGTAAAATTTCACCCATTTTTCCTCTGATCTCATGTGAAAACAGACATATTTTGGATTAAACTTGTGCATGTACATTCGTGTAGTAAATTAACTTTTTGAGTCAACCTGCAGGCCGATTATTGAAATTGATAGACAAAGTTATAGACAAAGAAAACATAGGGAGTATGGAGCGATCCTATTGGTTGAAATGGGTGGTCCCTATAGACAAAGGGAGAAAATGATAGACTAACTGTCGGGTTCCTCGTGGGTTGCCGTTAGTTAGTCTATTACCTACCTTCTTTGTCCATTGCAACCACCCGCTTCCACCAATAGGATCCTTCCATATCTCTTTTGTCTTGTTTGTCTACGGCTTTGTCTATGAATTTCAATAATCGGCCCGCTGGCAACTTTAAAATGGAGTTACGTCCCTCCGTCCGGGATTCGACGTATTGTGCGACGTCCTCAACTGCCGTGCCGAGGAAGAACGCCGTATGAGCCTTCAGACGTTGCCAAGTTTCCTCCGATAAAAACCGAATTTACTGGGAAAATCGCTAATATTATTTTCCAAAATTTTCAGAATATTTCTTTCGCAATTTAAACTAAAATATGTGAAAATTTAAAGGAAAAATATGCATGAATGTTCTCAAAAATACATATTTTTCAAGGGAAATTTGGCAACTCTCGAAGGTTCATACTGCGTTCTTCCTTAGCGCGGGAGTCAAGCGACCGCCCGGCAACGCTCTTTCCCGTCTCCTCCCTCGCCCATAATTTTCCTGTTCCAAAAACTGGGATTGTTTCCCTCGGAAAGTTATGTATTGTATGCGGCGCTGTGCCGAAAAAGCGCCGCGAGTCCCATCCAGAGCGCGCCGTTTGGTTCTTGGCGGAATTGATCCTCCCTCCGGAGGAAAAACCCCGTATCGCCAACGTAAACCCCACGCAGTTACGCGGTTTCAGACGCGAGTGTCCGCCGCCGCTCCGAGCGACGACTGCAAATGCGCGCAATCGTAAACATGAAAGCGCCAAGTGCGGCGTTGAAATAAAAAGATATTAATGAGATTTTTATTAATTTATGCCCGCGCTTTATTGCCTCCGGGTTTAGGCCGGTTCCCGCTCTCCCGAATTTGGCGCTGTCGAGCCTCGAGGAGTCGCAGTCGGGTTGATCCCCCCCCCCCCCCCGTCTCTCTTTTATGGGGGCGAGGGGCACCATCTTCATCCCCGAAGATGAGATCAACCCCAACTTTTACTCAACTCCGTCGGGCGCCTACTCCCTATACTACCCCTAGGGGTCTCCACTGCAAAGTTCTTCAGCCATCAGTAATGAAGTATGTCAAGATGCTGAAGTAAATGAAGACCTTTATGCGATTACATGACATGCCAATGCGTTGCGGTACACAGATAAAAATGTCCGTGTTCGATGTCACTCTGTGTTACTTTGGGACCAAAAAAAATTGTCACCTACGTTAATGAACGTCACGTTGGGGTAAGACCATGTGTTCTCATCTGTATATCGGGACTAAAAAAGTGTTGGATAAAATGAGATTGGCTCGAAATCTTACTAACCTAACTATACACAAGGTTCAAAAAACTTTTAGACCAAAAACAATCGGGTAAACTGTCTGGCCACTGTTACTTTGCGTTACTCTGGGGGGGGGGGGGGGGAGCTAAAGGCAAAATTTGTCCACGAAGCTTTGAAGTTTGTCGCAATACCAGCCACGACCTATATTAAGAGCCACTGACTTGTTTGAGCATTGTTTCAATATTGAGGTTCAGACGAAATTCCGGTAGTTATGTTCGTGCACAACGTTGCAACCGTCAACGTCGTAAATCGTAATGAAAGAATGCATTTCACGATTTTCTGAGAACGAAGTTTTTGAACAGATGTATTTCGATAACAGTCGCTTTATTATTGCATGAATCAATTACTTGCATTCTGTTTCCCTTCCTCGCAAATACTGCCGTGTTAAGGAAGAACGCCGTACGTTGCCAATTTCTCTGTGATAAATTCAGAGAAATCTGTGAATATTTTTCCTCTAGTTTTTCTACGAATTTCATCCGCGAACAGATCCAAAGCATGTAACAATTTCAGGAGAAAGTATTCATCTCTCTCCTTAAACAAACAGTGAGGCAGCCTGCTTTATAGGGAATCGATTAATCCGCTTTATTCAACCTCCCCAGAAGAGATAGTCGGGACACGCGTCGATTACGGCGCAGAGATACAACTATTCGTTCTCAAAGGATGTCCGTGTTGCGTCTTCGAAATTGAAGGCGCCATGGCACGATATGTGAAATTGCAATGCTCCGCGCTATCCGACTCTGAAAAAAGTATGGCAACATCTACTATTTGTCTACTTGATTTTTTACACAGCGATACGTTATTTAGTGAAAATAACCAGAGTTATATTGGTATTCACCAGATTTCTAGCGATATTCACTATAATATGTACGTGCTACCGTAGAGTCTGTTGTTTTTTTCCATACTCGTATTACCGGGTCTGAGTATGGTAAAAATCCACCATATTTTTTTTCAATGTGTATAGAACTCGCGAGTCACGTGTTTCTAGCAACAATGGAAAAAAACATATTGGATCTAGAGTCCAGACTCTTAAAAACATCGACAAGAAAAAGTACTCTTGATTCAATCAGAATCTAGCTTAAATCAAGAACCAAGCCTCTTAATTTAAGCGGATTTCGTTTTGATTCAAGCAAAAATCCGATTGAATCAAGAGTATTTTTTCTTGTCAATGTTTTCAAGAGTCTGGACTCAAGATCCAATGTGTTTTTTTTCCAGTAAAGTCTCGGGTCAATTTGACCCGCTTTTGGCATTTAAGGGTTAAATGGAGGATCAGCGTGGCTGGAAACTTGCAATAATAGCCCCGGCCACTGAATTTGGTGCGATAATGTTTCAACTGGGGAGGCGACGAAGTAATAGGGGTGGATCGCTACACTTGAGGATTAGGCAAAGTGCTCGCTACGAACTAGTCGGTGGATTAATTTCTTAAGAGCCAGTCATGAGAGAGGACAGATGGAAGGGATGAGACACTGGTTCAGGAGTTGTATTGTGTATTCTGCGTTGTTGCTCAACCAAGTTGGAAGAGGGGTCTGTAATGGTGTATTGTCAAAAAAGCGGCGTGCTTTCACATCTGTTTGTATTGGAACATGGAAAAAAATCTAAAAATAAATACCTGAAAAGAGGAGAAGCTCTGTATTCGAGACATTCTCTGAAGTATGTAAAATTTCGACAACCATCTTTGAGCGTACTTGTAAATGTTTTCATAAGTCCTTAAAATATCCTTGAAAGTTATTGAGTTCGATGATTACCTGTAAAAATATTTGAAAATGTATTCAAATGCATTGATTTCGGTAAGAAACGCTGCCACCGTGAAACCTCTCCAAATGAGAGGTCTGTCGCTCTGAAAACGACTCGAAGATTTTTACAGCGTGTGCGTCACCCCAAATCCATCGTCTCCCAGATTACATTCCTAAGTTCCAAAATTGATTCAAGTAACCCGATTTTTCCAAGAATATTAATGTGCAGTTCAAGCCCAGATTTTGCAAATTTTTGCGTGTGATCAGAAGAAGAAACGGTGGAATTTCCAGTTCGAGATGCCCAACAGATTCCCAGAAAAAATTATTCTTGCAAGCGAGAATATTCCAATTTTGGGATGAAGTTATGCTCTTTCGTTTCGGAAACGTCGGATCGATTTTTACACGTTTGTCCAATGAGAGGGCAGGGTTTCTCAACGATGCCGCCTATTAGACTAGCAAAGACGAGGCGTGAATGATCGACTATCGATATTTCCCCATTTGAAGCTGCGATAAAAAATCGATTATCAAGGTATTCGTAGCGAACACCCTGCTTATCGATCCTTTCCCATAGGTGTAAATGGCAAATCAATCGATACATCGCAAAGATGCCACGCCGCTGGTTTCTCAACGATGCCACCTATTAATAGAGTTACAGATTGGTCGTCTAAAAATCTCTGATTTCTTGCGACAGCACGGCAACGCTGGGCATTGCAGCCCCGTAATTATAAACGCATAACAATACCCGGAACAGATGTAAGCCGCGTGGAAGCAACGAATCCTGGAGTCGGTGAGCCCTCCCCCCCCCCTCACGGCCACCACCCAGCCTGGCCGCAAACGTAATTAAATTACTTATTTTATTTGAGAAAAATTTGATTATCCGTCTTCTCCGCCTCTTTTTTTACTTTTATTTACAATCTTTTTTTTTTTTTAACTGCGGCGCCCGGGCCGCTCAGAGCACAACTCTCTTTTATCTGTTGTTACTACTAGCACTTATCAGAGCACCGCCCCGCCCTCACCGCCCTGAAACTAACTTAAAGCCCGGATTTCCCTCCTTGTTCTCCTATCCGTGGCTGTAACGATCCTCACCAACTTCCGTAGGCCGAACCACAAAGTTTCGCCGCTAAGATCGGAGTTTTTTGCTGTATATTTTCCCAAGCTGAGAGCTTTATTGCCCAATAAAAAAACCGAATATCACCGCGGTGCCCATAAAAAATTTACCGGATTCTGATTAAAGATTGATTGGATAATGGATAGCATCGAGGAAACCAGTCATATTTACATCATTTTTTTTTTAAATTCTCTTTTGTTTAGCGAAAATCTTTTGGTTTTTAGTTGCTTGAAAGCTGTTTGTGGGCGTGAAACGCAAACTTCTTTTTCTTTCAAAATTTTCTGAACTTTTGTGTCTTTAGTTTTCAAGTTACCGCGATTCTGTGAAAACCGGGTGAATGACATCGCAATTCTACGAGAAACATGCGATTTTCAAAGAAACCAGCAATATCAACACTGTTGCAAGCTTTGCCTTCCCAATTTTAAATCCCTTCTATTTTTTCACGCGATCGGAAAATGTCTGCACCCCTAAGAACTAAATTGGTGCTTAACTCGAACTGAAGGGAACAAGTTGGTAAAATAGTGCTGGGTCCACACTATTTTGCAGGAAATTATAAGCAAAGTCCAAAAAATTTAAAAATTTTAATTAGAGTAAAAACTTTTGAGCTCTAATGAGTGTCACTGGCCAGCAGGCGCACTTTTTTCAACCTAATCCAGGATTGGCCTCGTTTCCTTCTAGATCTGTGTGAAAATTGGATACTTGATTCTGATCGGTCCAAATTCCAACGGTTATACAACAGTCATCTATCCAAAAAATTAACCGAATCCAGTACCGGAAATTCGCCTATTATCATGGTAATAAAATTAAGAATCCGACTTATTCAAGATTTCCACCCTCTCCACTCGGCGAGGGTTAACCCTTGGGCTCCCGGCAAAGTTTGAGAGGAGCAGTTCTCGCTTATTACGGCAGCAGTTGGTCGTGCGTGGAGATCGCGGATCATAAGTCCAAATAGGCGAGCCGCAAATTCAATTTTCCACCGCGGCACTTGCTCATTTCATTACGAGCCGTCGCTGCCAACGAGGGTGCAATAAACCCGGATTTCCCCGCTCAGAAAGGGGCGCGGTGGCGGGTTTGTGAAGGAGCAACCCTGCCGGAGCCCCCTTATATTATTGGTAATTGGGAAGCCTGGGTCCCGTCCAACTTAGCGGCCCGACCTCGCGCAGCGCACCTCGAAAGTTTCCGAACTTGCCAGACTCTGTTGCCGGAACCGAAGGATCGTCCCGAGTAGAGATGTACATCCGTATTCCCGTGTTAAGGAAAAACGCCGTATGAACATTTAAATGTTGCCAAATTTACTCTCCAAAATGCTTATTTTTGAGGATACTTATGTGTATTTTTCATTAAAACTTTCTGACGCAATAGATCAAATGGACGTATTTATGCTAAATGGAACTATGTGCAAGTGGAAAGATGGGATGTGCTTGTTAATTAAGGGCCATAAGAATGAATGGGAATTTTAAAGCGCCAGTGACGTCAGTGGCAACGAACGAAGAGAGCACAACGGGGAGATCGGTGGCGCGTGGCGGGACTCTTTAACTCATGAGCCCTGTCCACAACACTCTTGTCACATGCCCACGGCTCACGAGTTAGCGTTCAGTTCCTTTTGATTTAATGTCAAATCCCGCTTTTCCATTCTTTCAAAAGGAACTATATCCACTTTTGCATTATTTCCTATGCAGCTTCCACGAGCACACCCCATTTTTCCACTTCCACATAGTTCCTTTTAGCATAAATACGTCCAAATTATGAACGAAATTCCCTGAAAATTTGGAGGGAAAGTATCCACAAAATTCCGGAAAATTCGAATTTTATCAAATGAGGTTTGGCAAAATCTGAAGGCTCATACGACACGACGTCGAGATTTTTTAAAATTCAATCCTTCTTACAGCAAAATTTGCTTCCTCTCGCCAAATGTAACCCCCCCCCCCCTCGTAGATTTGCCTGCAGGCTGATTATACAAAGGAACAGAAAAAAACGAGTCATTCCGTTCCTTCCGGGCGATCAGTCACCGAAAGTGAAACCTCTGCATCTATGACAATGCCTAAATACAACTATTCGTGCTTGTCGGATGTCCGTATTGCATATTCAAAAAATAGAAGGGGTTTTGACGTTCCACGTACTCAGCATAGGCGCGCAACTCAAGAGCGTCGCACACCTAACACGGAGCACGGAGGCTCGTTTGAATAGCGCAGAGGGCTGAATATTGGAATTGGTATAGAGAAAATTATAGAGGTAGGAGACACCGAGAAAATGAAGCGATCGTATCGTTGGACGCGGGCGACTGCAACGGACAAAAGAACCAAGTAATAGACAGACTAAACGCAATCTACGAGAGATCCTACAGTTAGTCCATCATTTTCCCCCTAGTCTATAACAGCAACGCGTTTCAGCCAATAGCATCGCTCCATTTTGCTTGTCCATCGTTTTGTCTATCAGTTTTAACTATCAGCGTCCTTATCTAAATCTGGCCTGAGCCGACACCGTCGCCTCGGAATCGGCGACTAATTGAACGAATTCAGTGAAACCGTATTGTCAAATTGAACGTATTTAAATCAGAAAGCACCTTAGGGCGGACTCAAATCAGTGACTGGGCCCGGTCGTTTATGGATCCTTATGGGTCTCACGACCCTTGTCATGATTGTGATGGTTGCTTTTGATTTAAATCCAGGCAATTGTAGATCAAACGGCATACGCCTTGCGTGTCTGTAGGACAAGGCTCCGTGCAAATGCGGCAACGGGTGATGCTCCAAGTTTTCGGTTCATCTGCGACCGGATTCAGTCTTGGTTCTTCGGTTTGTTTCGCTTTGTCTTAAGCGTTATTAGATTGTGTCTCTCGCCGGCAAGAGCGAGTTAGCAGATACTGCACGATAGAGTCCCTTTATACTGAGAGTCAAGACAATGTGGATCCACTTCTGATTACGAAAAGGACCTTAATTTGTCCCCTCATACACGGAGAAAAATAACTCGTGCGTGGGACCCGAAGTTTAGGTCATATGGATCTCGAAAGTTTTCAGATTGAGCATCTGAACACTTTAGGTCTAGCTGCCGAAGTTCGGATCACACATCTAAAACTTCAGTTCTTACATCTGAAGTACTTCGGTTCTCACATCCGAAGTACTTCGGTTCTCACATCCGAAGTACTTCGGTTCTCACATCTGAAGTACTTCAGATGTGAGAACTGAAGTTTCAGATGTATGATCCGAACTTCGGCAGCTAGACCTAAAGTGTTCAGATGCTCAATCTGAAAACTTTCGAGATCCATATGACCTGAACTTCGGGTCCCACGCACGAATTTTTTTTCTCCGTGTATACCTACCCCAGTTTCCCTAAAAAACAAGCTCTTGACAAAAATTTGCTCTAGCGCGCCTTCGATCTGTACGATACTTCACGCCTTACAGAGAAGTTAGTTTAGTTGCTTAACCCAACTCACCCAACTCCGAGAATTTGATACTTCCTATTACATGAAAACCAAGTCCTTTTTTGGATTTAGCAACAACAATCGTGTCTCGCATGCTGCCGTGCTAAGGAAAAACGCCGTATGAGCCTTTAAACGTTGCCAAGTTTTCTCCAATAAAAACCAAAATTACTCAGTTAATTGCGAATATTATTTTCCGGACATTTCAAATAATTTTGTACGCAATTTGAGCTAAAATATCTGAAAATTCCAAGGAAAAATATGCATGAATGTTGCCGAAAATACATTTTTTATCTAGGGAAATTTAGCAACTCTCGGATGTTCATACGGCGTTCTTCCTTAGCACGGCAGAATAGGTGATAAATTTTCCTTGCTATAGGGCTAATTCGAAAATTTTTCCTGTCAAATAGCATGATCCCTTCTTGTTAACAACGCAGGCGTGTCTCACAGAGACAATCAGGATCCCCCCAAAAAAAGTTTGCGACTCTTGGTAGGTTGGGGTTGTTAACCTGTGCCGGATGTTATTACGAATCTAGGTGCAGAGTTAGTTTCGAGACTTGATTTTGTGTTTCAGCACTGCCTCTAATTTTCTGTTAATCGATTCGGAATCCAGGGTCTACTCATAAAATCTCTTGAAAATGGATGATCCAGCGCCCAGAGTCTGCCCCTCGGTTTCCTGGGGTAAACCTGGAATGGCTCTCTGCACGGAAGGGGGCACCTGGCATCGAGCCATATCAATTATTCATTTCGAACTCCACATGAGCAGAATGAGGTGTGCCGGTGTAGGAGCCAAATTTGCGTTGCCATTAGTAACAGGAGTGTTTTTACGTCTTCTCCACCTGCAAAAATTAATCCCATAGCAAATTCTATCATTGCGAAAAAACCGGGAGAAATGGGAAGAATGGGAAATAGTATAAAAATAGATTTAAAGGTGAAAAAATGCACCGCCTAGTGACGTCATCTGGCGGCTTTTCCCATTTAAACACACGTATTTTAGCAGATCAGATCATTTTGTCGTATCTTCCCCAATAATTGTTCAATTCATGAACCAAGGGTATCTTCGTGCTCTGTTCACTCACTGGTTTCCACTTAAACACGAGCTTCATCAAATTTCAGACACCTGCAAATTCTCTTTTCCCGACTCCGTAAGTGGGACTTTCCCCTGGGACAAATCCCGCGAACCGGCTCGTGGAGACAAGGCCTCATCAACATCCCTTTGAAAAATAATCGCGAAGAGTGGTTAACAGATTTCGAAGAGCGTCAAAGCAATGGACCACTAGACACGGTATGAATTTAAGCGATCTGATACATGATTCTTAACCAGAATTTCACGTAGAAAACGATTCACACAACGGAAATTACGGAAACCAACTCCTAACGAAGATATTAACGTTTTTATTTCACATTGGTTACGAGGAATTTGAACTGCCCGCTCACAAGAAACTCAAAACTCTACGTGGGTCAAATCGCCCACTACAACGGTTTCAGCAAGCATCTCAATCGAGCAATGTTCATTTCCCATCATGTGTTGTTCAAACTATCAGCAATTTGCTATAACTGAGCCAAAGCGTCAAGATTGAGGTTGCCAGATTTTTATATCGCAGAGACCGTCATGATAACGTTTAGCGCGCGATGTGAATCACGTAGAGCATTGAGTTTTCATGAGCGGGTGGTTTGAATTCACGCATCAAGAATCATTAAATATCTTCGTAAGGAGTTAATTTCGGTCATTTTCGTTGTGTGCATCGTGTTTACGTAAAATGTTTGTTAAGAAACATGTATCAGAATGCTGAAATTCGTACCTTATCCAGTGGTCCATTCTTTCCTCCACGCCTCATCGGCTCCACATTCGAGGGGGGCCGCGAAACTCGACGTGATCGAAATTCATGTCCCTCGCAAAATTTCGCAAGAGGCAGCGAGAGGAATGGCACATACCGGCCGGGAAGCTCTGTTGCATCCGAAACTGGCGCGAAGCCAGCCGGGGCGAAACGATGATCAGCGTGGTGTTTTGATTGTTGTCCCTGAGCCCCCCTCGGCTCGGCCCCCGACCCCCGGCCCCCGGCCCCGTCCCGGGCGTCTTAGGGCTTTGAAGCTACGGAACCTTAGGCGCGTCTGGACGCGGCGTCCTGGACGCCGGCGGAAAATGCTGCTACCGAGTGGAGGGCGAGAAGACGCTCACATTTTGGAGCACGGCACCTTAGGAGCGGAATCTGTGGATTTTTTTCCGCTCCGTCCGCCGTCAATTTCTCGAATTTTCGTTGATCGGACTGTATGCTCTGGGCTGCGAAAATGGCTGTACGCGCTTTTTTTTAGGAGGGTGTGGATTCGATCGACAAAAATCGACCGAAAAATAAAAACGTGAATCGATCGACACAAATCGATGGACAAATTACTAAAAAACGGGTGTCGATTCGATCGACAAAAAATGTGGATCGATAGACGAGAAATGATTGACAATTACAAGGAAAACCGGTATCTAGTCAATCGACATGAATCGATCGAAAAACCAAAACGTGAACCAATCGACGTAATTCGATCGATTCACAACTTGGTCGATCGATTCACGGGTTTGTCGATCGATTCACGGGTTTGTCGATCAACTCACAGGTTTGTCGATCGACTCATAGGTTTGTCGATCGATTCGCAGGTTTGTCGATCGACTCATAGGTTTGTCGATCGATTCACAGGTTTGTCGATCTATCCACGGCTCTTGTCGATCGATTCACGGAATTTTCGATCGATTCGCGGCTTTTGTCGATCAATTCACGGCCTTTGTGATCGATTCGTGGGTTTGTCGAACTAAACACATTCAAAAATCGGTAGGAAAGGCAGCGGACTGAGCGGAATTTCTCGGCGTCCTCGATCGGCGTTCTCCGCAGCGTCTCTTCGCCGCTAAGGTGCCGTCCCCGCGCAAAAATCATTAGACAGATTTATCGGCGTCTGGACGCCGCGTCCAGACGCGCCTAAGGTTCCGTACCTTGACCCTCGAACGTCGGCGATGCGGTTCTTCGGAGTGACGAGGGTGCGGACACAGCTCCTTTGATTTAACTGAAAAGTGACGATAAGGACGTGTTTCGCAACGGGCTCCGACTCTAAATCATCCTCGGATCCACCGTCGTTATATTCTACAAGCCCCCCCCCCCCGCCTTTGCCCCCCCCCTCTGCTCCCCTCCCGCGCGGTAGGGGCTCAAGCGGCTCCTCGCCCTTGCAGGAGCTTTAACCGTGCGAAAACGTGAGGACTGTCAGGATTCGGGATTTTGCTGAACTGAGCTGAAAAATAAATGACTTAGAAGTTATATTGGAAAGGATCCAGCCAGCGCGTTATGTTGCACGAGCTAGGTGCGCGGGTTTCTCCCGTTGCCAAATTCTCCAGGGAGCTCGGAATAAGTCGGTCGTGACCGTCTAAGCATCGAGAAAAATGTTCCGGTTGGTAATGAAGATGTTGCATGTGCGAGGAATTTGCGTCTTGACTGTTGATTTTGGTGTAAAATTTCGCGAGAAACACAACGGTGCCACTAGCTTTCTCTGAAATCAACTCCCAAGCTCAAAAAAAGCTCTCAAGTTGAGGCCGAAATGGAGGGGCCATCCCACGCTATCCCGAGAGTCCACCTCTACATCATGACAAACTCTCCATGCAAAGATAGGGAGCAAATGCAATGACAGGGCTGCCACTTTATTTGGGGACTCCAAAACTGAAAACACGGCAACCCTGCTAATGTATTTGTTCCCTATCTTTGCATGGATAGTTTGTTTTAATGTAGAGGTGGACTCTCAGGGTAGGGTGGGATATCCCCTCCATTTTGGCCGCAACTTGAGAGCTTTTTTTGAGCTTGGGAGTTGATTTCAGAGAAAAACAAGAGGCACCATCGTGTTTCTCGCGATTTTTTACACAAGAATCAACAGTCAAATCGCAAATTCCTTACACATGCAACATCTCCATTCCCGGACGAGATTTTGTCCAGATGTAAGGAGAGTACGGGCATGTCGGTAATTTTGAGGTTAGGTGATGAAGCTTTTAGGGCCCAAAGGGGCAGCCAACCTATGGATTGGAATGATCCAGAGTGATGTGTCATCACAATAGAGAATTTGCAAGGGTCTGAAATTTGATGAATTTCGTGTTTAAGATGAAACTGCTGACTGAACTGAACAGGAGGATATCCTTGATTCATAAATTGGACAGTTGTTGGAGAAGATATAACAAAATGATCGAATCTGCTAACATACGTGTGTTTAAATTGCGGTGCATTATCTCACTTTTACATTTATTTGTATACTATTTCCCATGTCAGAAAAAAATTTTGAAAAAAATAAAGACCCACAAGCTATTCAAAGTAATCTTAAGTCTAGTCATTTATTAGCTAGCCCATTAATTAATAATTTCTCAATACATGTGTGCAGTTGAAATTATTAATGAAGATAAAAAAAGAGGAAAAGAAAAAATAAATGAGCCATTAATGACGGGAACGAGCCGGAAGAGCACAACGTGGCAAGAGCATTGGCGCTCGAGGATAGCCAGAGCTTTTCATCCCTGCATCCCTGTTCGTGCCTTCATGCCTCGCCGCGTGCGATCCCTGGCGCAACCTCAGATACCCCGTTCGCCCCGCAACCCCAATCGCACCCGATTCAGGTAAAGCCCGGCCACTATTCAAATGTCAGGGGATGCTCACTCAAACATACCGACAAGAATCCTATCGCTCAAGATTCCTCTGCACAAACAATTGAGTTACGAATCTCGTCATCTCCAATCGGAAATTAACATCCAGAGGCCGTGCTGAGGAAGAACGTCGTATGAACCTTTAGGCGTTGCCAAATTTCCTTTGGCTAATCACGAATTTTCGGAAAAATTTGTAAATATTTTCCTTCTAATTTTTCAGATAATTTTATCTGCAGTTTTACCTGAAGTTCTTGAAAATTTATCGGAAAAATATTCAAAACTTTCCTCAAAAGTAAACATTTTATCGAAGGTAATTTGGCAACCCTCGAATGCTCTTATGGCGTTTTTCCTTAGCACGGCAGCAGAGGTCGTCAGCGTTGGTATGCTCCATGCCGAATTTGGAGTCGATGGTGATTGCCTCTGGGAAATGGGGCCTTACCCAAGGAGCATTTTTCAACAGAAAAATCGGAATTTTTTGTAATTGAGTTGTTATTTTTTTATTTTACTAGGCGCAGAGGGCGCCCAATGAGAAGTTGGAGGGAGGCGAATGAAATAGAAATGTTAAGGTGCTCAATGCCCCAAGGTTTGTGGTTTGCCAGAGGGTAGTAGAGGATAAATGTCGTAGAGCGCGAGGAAGTGCTATAAAGCGACCTATCAGTATGTGTAGTTGCTATTTTTTTACGATTTTTTGGCGCTAAATCGCTAGGATCATCGACATCTGAGCGATTATCCTCGATATTATAGGAATTTTACCTTTTTAAAATTGCGTTCGACAAAACCAAAATTGTATATAAATTAATTACGATTTTTATGCTCAATAATACCGTAATAAATCGCTGTGGATAAAATTGCGATTTTATTGCCAATCGATGCAATAAAATCGCAATTTAGCGCAATTTTACATCTGGTAATATCACAATAAATCAATGTCGATAAAATTGAGATCAAATGCAATCAAATCGCAATTTATCGTGATTTTTGTTACTTGAGTAGTTCACGATTACCTAAAATGCTTTAAAAAAAAGTACGGACGATTGTACTGGAAGTATGGTAAATTGTATCATGAGTCTAGTTGATTTTTGATACAGTGATACTGTACGGTGAAGATAACCAGACATCTGTGAGCATTTACCATACTTTTAATGAATGCGATTAAAGGTTACGGTATTCGCTTCCGTAGAATCTGTATGCAACTTTATGCATTAATGGTCATAAAAATTGATCAAACAGCTCACAACGTAGTTTATTGCACTAGTTGATTGCAGTTCAGCTAGACATTCCAGTATTCGGTTTCAAAAAAATGGAGTTATTTTCCCCACTCCATGGGTTTCAATTAACGACTTATTGAATGAATGAGGGTGATTAGAAATATCATTTTAAGTGCATCATAAATGTCTAATAGCGATGGGAAGCCAAAGTAAACGTATTGCCGAAACTTTTAGAAACTCACTCCGCATGGTCATGTAATAGCGTGTCCTTTTTTCATTAAAAGTGGATGTAAATTCCGCGGTAGATGTGCACATGTTGACAAATGTGTTCACGTGTGACCCATTTAAAGGGTGGTCATGGAAGGGAAGCGCTAATTTTTTTGTTTGCTCTGTTTTTCCATACTCATTTCCTCTGCATGCAGCTATAACATCCATTAGCGCGGAACTCCTTTCACCGGACTGTTAGGACGCCGGCGGGTAATTCATTTTCTTCATTTTTGAAAATCAAGTTTTGATTTATTCCCGAGCGTAGTGGGTTATCATTCATTAACTCCGTGTAAAAAGCCCCGCTACGCTACATCGCTGCAATATCTTTCCTCTTAACTCGATCTTTTCGTTCGAGACCTTTGTGCCCGTTGAAAATCTTTTCTGTAACGTAGGTTCCGCAGAGTCATATTAAAAAATCGAGGAATAAGTAACCAGATTTCGGCCTTTCTTCTTCTTTTTTTTAACAAGGTGATCCTATTTTCCCCCCAAACTGTCAGCCTTTATAATTGGCCCTCGAATTCCATCAAAATAAAATTTCTGTTCTCGATTGAGTTCTCTTATTTCTCAGCTTTGAATTGTAAAAAAGCAAGTTTAAGACGCCGTAAGTTCTATTTAATTACATCAAGTGACTTTAACGAAGCATAGGAAAAAAATTTAGGTTCGATAAAGTGGTGCTCATTTTCCGAGGCCGAGGCGTGAATGATCGATTATGGATAAGTCCCCTTCGAGGCTATGGTAAAGAATCGATTACTAAGGTGTTCGCTGCGAACACCCTGTAAATCGATTCATTTCCATAGGTTTAAATGGTAAATCAATCGATGTATCGCAAAGTACGCCACGCCACTGGGCCCGCTACCTAATGTTGCTTAAATACCGTAGAGGGAAAATGAAGGGCACGCTGTGCTGCAGGACGAAATTCCAGTAGTGGTTCCTGAATTTGATTTGCTCAAATATTCGGTAGATAAAATCGAACTTTTGTATTGGAAGAATCAAAAGTTGTT